>NC_059072.1:215994590-216294590 GCF_020497125.1 Mauremys mutica | reverse complement strand
TGTGATGTTGCGTTTAACAAAGCTAAGGATGCATTGCTAAATTCTGAAGTTCTAACGCACTTTGATCCATCCTTACCACTGCAATTGGCCTGCGATGCCTCCCCTTATGGAGTGGGAGCAGTCGTGTCACATATTATGCCTTCAGGAGAAGAGAGACCTATTGCTTTTGCTTCACGCACTCTAAGCAAAGCAGAAACTAACTACGCCCAAATCGAACGTGAGGCATTAGGAATTGTTTTTGGAATTCGGAAGTTTCATCAGTACCTGTTTGGGTGAAAATTTACTCTTCTCACAGACCATCGACCTCTGACATCAATTTTTGGACCCTACACAGGCATTCCCCCATTAGCTGCTAGTCGTATGCAACGTTGGGCATTGTTACTTTCAGCACACACATATGAAATCAAATATCGGAAATCCACTCTGCACGGCAATGCAGATGGCCTCTCAAGGTTGCCTTTGCCGGTCAAACACCAAGATAGTGCCCAAAAGGAAATCTTCTACTTTGAACAGGTAGAGAATACACCCATCACTGCTACTCAGATAAAGAAGGCAACTCGCGTTGACCCAGTATTGTCCCACGTTATGGACCTGGTGATGCATGGAAAATCTCGACAAACCTCTCCGGTCTCATCCGACCTTGTTCCCTACATGTCCAAGCAGACGGAGTTATCGGTCCAATCTGGTTGTTTGTTGTTGGGGAGACGTGTCATTATTCCACCACCACTGAGATCACAGATGTTAGAACAGCTACATTCCGGTCACTGTGGAATAGTGCGCATGAAGGAAATTGCACAAAGCTATTTTTGGTGGCCTGGACTGGACAGCGCTATTGAAGAGAAGGCAAAAGCTTGTATGTCATGTCAGGGTGTGAGGAATGCACCCCAGCGGGCACCCCTACACCCATGGGACTGGCCTGAAAACCCGTGGCAACGTATTCACGTTGACTTTGCTGGCCCCCTTGAAGGAAGCATGTTCTTCGTGGCAATAGATGCCCATTCTAAATGGCCAGAAGTCTCTATAATGCAGTCCACTTCTGCAGAGAGTACTATCCAAAAACTACGAGGACTCTTTAGTCGTTTTGGTCTGCCAGAACAACTTGTGAGCAACAACGGACCGCAGTTCGTTTATCAGGAGTTTCAAAATTTTATGAAGGCAAATGGGATACACCACATCACGTCAGCACCATATCATCCGTCCACCAACGGATTAGCTGAAAGATTTGTGCAGACAATGAAAAACGCTTTGAAATCAGCAAGGGGACAACACTCCATTCAAAAGCGTCTGGATACCTTTTTACTTTCCTACAGAAACACACCTCATGCTACGACCCATGCATCTCCGGCCTTTCTAATGATGGGACGACAGCTGCGCACTTGCTTTGATCTGCTGAAACCTTCTGAACCCCGACAAATTGTGCAACATCAGCAGCAATATCAAGTCATCAGACGGGCACCCAGAGCAAAAGACCGAACCATTAGCCCGGGACAGCCAGTTTTGGCTCGGAATTATACTTCCAGAGCTAAATGGGTTCCGGCCACAGTCATCACTCAAACAGGACCTGTTTCCTACACAGTCCGGACTGCAGAGAATCTTACCTGGCGGCGACATGTAGATCAGCTGTTGCCAGGTCATGCCAGTCCTCAGGACCCATCTGCAGTTGAGGAGTCTGACTTCACCTCTTCTGGTGAGGGATCGAATCACGAGTCACCTGTTTCTGACTGTTCTCCTCCATTACTGCCGGCGGCTGAGATACCCCTTTGCCCAGCACGAGCTGATACCACCTCCTCACCTGTTCGTGCTGCGGACCCTGAGCCCCTAGTGCTTTCGGGTGCAATAACACCAGAAGTTCGCCGTAATCCACCTAGAGTCAGAAGGCCTCCTCATCGGCTGGATCTTTAGCTAGGGCGAACCCACGGTTATGGGGCAAAATAATCCCCAGGGTTTAGCCGGGAATGGAGGCAGTCTACCCTCCTCCTCTAGTCTAGTGTGTGTTTTATTTAGGGGATGTTCTTATTAGCGGGGGAGGAATATGTTGTGTATTTGGTTGTCATGGTTTTTGTTGCTATGGCAACTGAGTTAGATTATTATGGGTTAGCTCAGCCGGTTTCAACCAGCTGAGTGAGCTCTCTGTATATCTGTAAATAAAATGGAGGTTTTGGTTAGCTGCCTGCTCTCTGGCCTCAAGTGATTGCTTCCTACACCGGCTGCCCCAAGGATATAACAACCAGCACCAGTAGGTCTCTTCCAGGTGCCTCATTTCTTAAAACCATATCCCCCTCAGAAAGGCTCCCAGTCAGCCCAGCAGGGAGAAAGAAAGAGTTAACCTCATAGCTTCTTACATGACTGTTGCCTTTCTAAAGCCAGTTCCCTCCGCCACAAACAGCAGCATTTGCTTATTACAGCCTTAGCCACACTCACACTCTTCTTCCTCCTATACATATTTAAATTTGAACTAAATAAATAATTCCAAAATAGATGGGAGATACAGAATAATTAAACAGATTTCATTAAAATGTACAACAATGATATAATAAAATGGCATCAGGAAAGAAAAACACATTTCAGATGACAAAAGAGTTTTATCCAAATTAAATTAACAATTAATTAATAGTATACATTCCTAAAATGTCACAGTAATCTATAATAACCAATATTGATGAGAAAAGGTACGATAGAGACAGCAAGACTAAATGAGTCTAAATGAAAGGGTCTACTGATAGGTTCCAAGGACTGTGTTAAAATCATGCTTGGTAAAAACAGAAAATGTAGAACTGGAAATTAATGAACCAAAATGAGTGTCACATATTAGGCCTAACTGGTGGGCAAAATAAAGTAGAAATGGGCTATTCCACCCCTCACTCCCTTTTTGGGTCCTTAGAGAAGAACAGATGGAGGTTACGGGAGTGAGCTTCACCATCAAGGCTGCCACCCCCTTGTTTCCTGGGACCCCAGACCTTCTTCATTCTGATCCTGAGGGATGTCCTGACCAGATAGGGTCAGACAGAGGGATCCAAATGATATTGCCATCTCTGCCAACTCTAGCTGAATTCCAGCCACCACCTGAGATGAAATGGGATTGGATTTTAAAAACATCAACAACAGCAGTTCCAGCTAACTTCAACTCTTTTCTGCAAAATTACAGTTATTACCATCTTTAAGGCCACCTAAGAGACTGTCAAAAAAAAGGAGGGTTTCCTTTTAAAACTTTCTTCAGCTAAAGGAAAGGGGAACAAAAAATGTCGTTAAAATGAAAGTCTTACTTAACACTTTACTTTTCAAATATTTCAACTATGTTTCCTTCTTTTCTGTATCTTTCATAAAAGATTAAGGATTTTTAATAGTGTTTGTGCCATGGTCTTGAGCAGGCTGAGGTCTCTGTATACCAAGCTCTCAACACTGTTTAACACTGTTTAACATTGGACAGAGATTAGATTATGTTAACACATTGGGCCCATTTATTCCACTTAAATTAATATAACAGGACTCTTGAAATAGCAGTTTGAATACAAACATTGACAGTGAGGCAACGGCTGAATAACTGTGGAATGGCTGAGTGTGGGACAACAGACACACAGAGGAGGAGGAGGAGAATATAAAGGAGTCAGAACTTTGGTCTCCAGGTATTCATGAACTAAATAGAATAAAACCCTGTAGACTTTGAACAATTATAAATTTTGCTGATCAAGGGTTTTTTAAATTTTTTTGCAACATCAAATGGAATAAAATAAGAAAGCAAAGCACTTAATGGTTAACTATAACTTTATAACTATGAGGATGCTTTAAACTCCCCTTCCCCCAACCAAAAAATCAAATAAATGTTTAATCAATCATGCCACAAGATTGGTACTTCAAGTCCCAGCTCATGGTGTTTAGATTTCAACATTCAATCATTCCAACAAAAGAAAATCAAGCTAGATGCCTAGAAAATTTCAATATATAAAACTTTTTTTTTGGCAATTTAGAAATGCATACAGCATCTGAACAAAGCTGGTCAATGTTTCCTTTGGAGTCTTGAATGAAAATCCTCATTAAAATCTTAAAGTAGCCATTCCTGACATCTATCAGAAACCAGCATTTAGTAAAGAATTCAATTTAAGAAAATGTAATTTTGTATTTATAGAAAGACCATTTACAATATCCTGTACACCATCTGTGACAGCTTATTACACTCCAGCATGAGGCTGGGGCAGTAAACTGATCCTAATCTTTTCATGGGGAAAAATGAAATGACTGGTAACAGTCACACTTCACATATTGAAGCTACATACTCAACTGCACACAGCTAGACAATATCTGTTTGGATGAGACTACTCCCTGCTTTTAACACTTATTCATTTTTAAAGCACAAAATCATCACAGTATTTAAAAAAAAGCTTATTAAAGCAGTACTACATGGAATGTTATAATAATAAAGGGTTTAGTCTGTATACACATTAAGACCAATGACTCTCATGTTCTCATTATTAAAACTAGGTCATTGTTAAAAATTTGCTGGCGGTGGTATTTGTTGGCATGAATAATAAGAGCATCGCTGCCAGAATTTGCAAGTCACAATAGACTAGGCACACAGAAAACATTATGAATGATGGTAACACTTTCAAGTGGTTAGGGAGCTCACTGTAATGTTACTAAATATGCCCTCCAACCGATGCTAAATTTAGTATCAACTGAACTTATTTGGCATCAAGCCAGTTAGTTCTCACAGAGCTAGAAAGTAAAGGTGTTTTAAGTTCAGCAGAGTATGCTACTAGCAATACTGAACTGCTCTGCTGATTCTTTGGAAGGCTGCATTGTGAACAAAATGTCAAAATATGCTGGTGTTAGTGAAAAGAATACAAGGAAAAGACCATCAAACTGCCTTTTCTGGAGCTCCTGTGGTCTCCCAGGTTCATGTACTGGCAAAAATGCCAATGAAAAGTCAATATGCAAATTCAAATATTCAAGCTTATAATTCTCTTTCAGGATCCTGTTCTGAAAATACTTTATGAGAAAACGTACACACATGCATCCGACGAAGTGGGTATTCACCCACGAAAGCTCATGCTCCAATACGTCTGCTAGTGTATAAGGTGCCACAGGACTCTGCCACTTTTACAGATCCAGACTAACACAGATACCCCTCTAATACTTGACAGTTTTTCAGTGAATTTCTAGAGATCATCATCTACGTTATACCAAATGTAAACTTTACAGGTTTCTCAGTCTCTCTGTTTAAATGACCTGATGTGTGAAGGATTATATTGTTATGAGTGCAATTCCCAAAAAAAGTCTCTTCTTTGGTATTAACACTGAATTAGCAATTGTTTGTCTTTTGCCAGTGATATTGGTAATGTGATTAACTGTGGAGCATAAGGACATTTGATAAATCAAGCTACTTCTAAATTCTTTGGCATTTATACTTAGTCCGCTTGATTCCTCTTTCCCCATCTCTCTCTCTCTCACACACACAAATCTAATTAACAAACTTTCAGTTTCCACAAATTTAACACAAAAAAAGATAAACTGCAGTTTTACCAGGAGTATTACAGTGTATTTGCCAGCACATTGTGTAAGAAGGCAATGTAAGGAAAAAAATACAGTGTATTCACTCCCTCAGCCCTCTACTATGCTGTAATTCTATCAAGGGTGAAACTCCAGTAGTTTTTTCAGGCCATGAGAAACCTCAAGAAAGAATTATAACCTTAATTTATGTACATGTAATATAATGTATAGTAAAAAGAACTCTATTGCCCCCAATCTGACTTATTCCATATCTCAGATCTGCCACTCCTCTTTTGTTGTCTTCCTCTTTTATCTCTTACTTCACGTATAACACAATTTTATTTTGCACAGTGTCTTTCAAAAGGTATCCTAAAACACTACATAATGAAATAATTTAAGATAATGAGCTATACTACAGCTACCATGTGCCAGCCACTGTGGTATTGAAGCATCATTACAGGAATTAAAGGACTCATCCATCTCAGTACCTCTATGGATCTCCTAACTCTAGTATTCCAGAATGGAATTTTTGAAGGACTAATCTTTATCTATGTTATTATTACTATCACTTAGAGTGTGCAGAATATGTGAGTCCGTGTATATAAAGAAACGTCTTCCTCTGAGAGAAGCTATCATCAGAAAATAGAGCAGAGCATATGGCATAACTTTGGAAGATAAGAGAAAATTACTGATCATCAATTCCCTTTGGCATGGTCTCAGATTTTCCCATCCTACCACAAAGACTCTATGGTCTCTAACCAACCCGGGTAGCTTCGGGGATAACAGAGAGATCTCCAAGACTTCTTCTGGGTTCAGTCTCCATTGGTAAGTCTCTTTTCCATTACATTATGATTTTGGTCTGGCTCAGCTCCTAAGGGCATTGTTTGCTTGTTTCCAGAAATAAGGACAATAGCAAATTACAGGGGGAAAACAAAACGGGTCTTAGAAGAAAAGATGTCCCTTTACAAGACTGAATCCCTTCCTTGCACGTTAGGAACATCTGTGCCCAGAGAGGCAAGGGTGTGGAACTCAGACTCCAAATCAGGATACACTGGGCCGAGGGTGACCAGATGTTAAGGGGAAAATATCGGGACCACTGCAGGGGGGTGTTTTTTTGGGGGGTTTTTTTTACACTCACCCGTCCAGGAGTTCAGCGGCAATTCGGCAGAGAGCCCTTCAGTCGCGGATGGTCTTCGGTGGTATTTCAGTGGTGGGTAATAAACCTTGCCGCTAAAGACAGAAGCACCCACTGCCGAATTGCCGCCAAAGACCATCCGCGACTGAAGGAATCTCCGCCGAATTGCCGCCGAAGACCAGGAAACAAAATATTGGGACAAACGCCTCAAAATCAGGACAGTCCTGATTTTATCGGGACGTCTGGTCACCTTAGCTGGGTCCAACTCAGGGACTGGGTCTGGGTCAAATTTAGAGGGTGACTGGTGCAGGCAGAAGGTTTGCGTAGTGGGTCCTAGGGTCATGATGGGGACAGGTGTGCATGGTGTGAGTGGGTGGCTGAAAGTGTGTTTTTTAGTGGAGAGTTGGAAATCTGAGGTGTTCAGCAAAATAGGTGGAAAGGCCTGGGGCAACATGGTAAAAGGAACTACTCTAAACAGCACTTTCCAAATGAGCTTCAGGGGAAAAAAAACTCCCCAAAAGACGAGAGAGGAACCTGGGCTACTGAGGCAGGTATTGTGCATTGCTGAAGCTGCACAGTGCGAGAGGAAGGAGAGTGGGAAAAAAACATTTTTGCAGACATGGGTAGTGGGACAGGTAGGTCAAACCCTGTAGCGGTTGAGGACTACAGCAGAATGGAGAAGACAGACCATAAAGCAAATAAGGCTACCAGCCACGCAAGCTGGTGCTTGGGGCAGCAGATTCTACAGGGCCGCATTCCGGCCAATCCTAGGGCTTTTTTGTTTTGTTTTGTAGGGGGCAGCGGTGCGGAGGAAGGGAGCGCCCTGCTGGGAGCCGGCTGCACGTTCCGTCTGCCCAAGCCGATGCCAGGTCTGCAGCAAGCCCGGCAGGGCAGCCCGCGTCCTTCCTGCGGAGCAGCGCGGAGCCCTCCCAGCAGGCAGCGCGGTGGTCATGGCAATGGGGTGAGATTTGGTGCTCCAGCCGCGACACAGGGGTGTTTTGTTTTGTTTTGTTTTTGCTTGGCCCCGATTTTTTATTTATTTGCTTGGGGTGGCAAAAAAGCCAGAGCCAGCCCTGCTACCAGCTAAGGCCCCAACTCAGCAAAGCATTTAAGCACACATTTCACTTTAAATGTCGCATTGATTTCCAGGTTCTTTTTGAAATTTAAAGCATGGTTAAATGCTTTGCTGAATTGGAGCCTTTGCCAAGTAAGGAGCCAAGAGAGACTTTTCTGCTGTATCGGAAGTAGGCTGCCCAGGGGCCTCTTCAGGCTCATGAAGGCTATTTCCCTTAACTATTTCAGTAGAATGGGAGAAGAGGGATACACAAAGACTATTTATGATGAAATCAAACACAAAGCCAAGGTGCAGAGAGAAACTAAGAGGCATAGATAAGGAACAAAATCTGTGTTTTAACATGCAATTTGAAAACAAGCAAAATCAACGAGGCAAAGAATTACAGGCACCAGGAGCTACAGAGAAGAGTATTACACAATTAGTGACAAAATCGTGGGAAAGGCCAAAAACCACCCCAGTCCTCCTCGTCTCCATCCCTTTTTGAAATTCATTTTTGAAACTATTACGAAAACTATTAACATTCACAACAGTGCACAACACCTTTTTTATTGTGTACCTCTGTGAGCTGACATTCCTTTTTTGAGGTCAGTATAAAAAAAATAAAGATATACTCTTCTATTTTTTTTTTAAAAAGAATATTGTAGGATTCCTTTAATCACATAAAAAGAATGAACAGTTAGATAGAAACCAGAATTAGATCTAATTTATTGACAGAATAATTACATTTGGTTGTCGAAATGTCTAACTGAATTAAAACACATGAACTACCCTAATTATTATTACACTATTACTATTTAATCACTTTGGATGTTCTGGAAAAACCTCTTCAGAAGTTAGTACTGTTACTAAAAGATCTAAAATGAATTACTGTGGAATCCCTTTTATAATCAAGCCATTTTACATGATAAAACTTCATTATAAGGTGGGAAAAATCCCCAGTCAGAAATCCACAAAGTCACCACCTTTTTCCTTCTGCAAGTGCCTTCTGAAAACTTGCCTATATGGTAACAGATTCAAAAAAAGCTGAAGAGAAGGGTTTATCCAGTAGTTAGGGAACTAGTGTAGGATTTGGGAAACCCGAGTTCAAGTCCCTGCTTCCCCACAGTCCTGTGTGACCTTGGGCAAGTCACTTAGCCTCTGTGCCTCAGTTCACCATCTACAAAAGGGGATAACTGTACTTCCTTATCGCACAAGTCTGTTGTGAGGCTAAATGTATTGAAAAGATTATGAGTCACTTAGCTACCACATTAATGGGGGCCACTGAAGTACCTAAGATAGATAGAAAAAGACTATCATCAACAAACTCCAGTGAGTTACAATTTTTGCTACTAACTGGCCAAGAGTTTTGTACACAGCTAACTTATGCTAAAACATGCTACCCTTTCCCGCATCTCACTTGTTTGCCTTGTCCTCCTGTCTTATTTTTCAAAATGAAAGAAAAATAAAAGAAAAAAGACCGTCCTTTTATCAAAGGACCTGGTCACGTATTGTAAGATTACACAGTGCATAGCACAATAGAGCCCTGGCTTGGTAGATGAGCTTGGGAACTGTTGCAATATGCACATTAAATAACAATGTCAGTAAGGTGATGTGCACATAAATGGAATTGCAATGTGCACAACTGTAGTGTGAGAAACAATTTGGAACAGCTTCACTTATATCTGCCCTGAATAACAGTAGGTTCCACAGTAGACGTGTTATATATAAAGTAAAATATTTTACCATTTCTGCAACTATTTTTTTTGCTAAATATTACCAGCTAGGCTATCTTCTCATCCTGCCCTAACAAAAGGCTTGAAAATGAAGTACTCACCATTTTGGAAGATAAAGCCAACCAATAAGAACCTTTGTAAAATAATGCCAAGACAGCTACTTTATTCCATCAATAATTTGACATATTGCTATTACACTAATTGTAAAATAATATAGCTTCACATAAATGTGAACTCTTCTCCCTTAATAAGTTTCTTCTAAAAAGAAAAAACAAGAAATTAGCAAAGGGTGCCCATGGCTCACTGCATTTTGAGTAAGACACCATTAATCTTCATTAAAAAGTATGCTGAGTCTAGCAGAAATGTCTTAATAAGTTTTCTTCTGATGAACCAAGGCTGAGAAGACATCTAGCCTATCAGTGCCGGCGGCCATCTCATCTAGTGAGATGCTGGCTAACACCCTTATCTCTCACGGTTTGTGTCTCAGAACTGGAATTAATTCCTTTTATTCTGCTGTCATGAGTTTTGTTTGCACTTATCTAATATAACTACAAAGAAAAAATGTAATAGAAAGAAAAATTAAAAAGTGCGTTTAAAATAAAGGAGTGGGTGATGTTGAGAAACAAGTGACCACTGAGCTTCATTTTTGCCCTCCTACATCAAGGACAATTTTAAACCTTACAAAATGAAATTGTAAATTCTGCTGAAAAACAAAGTTGGAGGAAAAATGTGTTTTATAGGTTTAATAAAGTAACTGCTATATAGTTGGGGTTTGTTTGTTTTTAGTAGCTAGACCAGCAATGGTGCACACTGAACTTCACTTACTAGTCATGTGTTTTCTACTGGCAATAAGACTATTATCTGAGAGACAAGGGTGTGTGTGTGAGAGAGAGAGTGGTATCCATTGATATTAACAATCCTTCACAATAAGTTCAATGCTTGATCCTGAGGCTACAAAGCCTTTAGTTATTATAAGATTTTCTATCTGTACAATGAATTGACAGAAATTAGATAAATAATTACAACTCATTAGCTATTGTTTGTTCTTTGAAAGATCTTGGTCAGGACCAAGGATTGAATAGCTAAATGATCAGAGGACAAAGAAAGCTCCATGAGTTTTGGGATTGTTTATTTTGGGTACTCATTGCAATTGATGCACCTGGGTCTAACTGTGTCAAAAGGGATTATAGGCTTGCTAGAATTTACTTTTTATTCCAGCAAGGATACTGATTTAAACATTTACCATGTTAAGAAAGTTCCAAATATCAGATAGACTGGGAGCCTTTTGCCACCAAATGTAAATGTTCTTTCAGAGTCATTAACATAACAAAGATGCCATATTTAGTACCACATGTAAACGCATGCTCCTGACTACACATAGATATTAAAACTCATGGCATTTAAAATAAAGTAGGGGAGTTAGCCCCACTGCCCAGGCCAAATCTTAACTCAGATAATTGCATTCTGATTAAATTACCCCATGCAGTTTCAATTTCAGGTAGTGTTGTTATACATGTGCCAAGTACTGTTTTCTGTTAGACAGCTGCTATGTTCCACCCTAGAGGTGGCTACATTTCAATGTAGATGAAGTGATCCTTACCTAATCTTTAACTACTTAAAAGGAGTTTTGTAAAGGCTTAATTATTTCATGTTTGGTAAGTGCTTTGAGAACATCTGATAAAGAGGAACTCTAAAAGTGGAAATCATTATGCTCTTTGAGGGCTGATCTTTTGCTGGACAGTTTCCTAATGTAACTGGAAAAAGCAGCAGTGATAACAGGGGTATTTGCGTTTCAGAGAACCTGCAGAGACATTGGAAGTATCCAACCTCTTTTGGCATTTCACCTCTTGCATTCATTCTCTTAAGCGGCAAAGAAATATACCAAGTACATTTCCACATTTTTTCTTTAAAAAAATTACCGCCGCCACCACCATCTACTTTCCTTTTTTGTGGCTTTAACACTCTGACTCTCCTAAGCAATTTTGCAGAATGACAGAGCAGCTAAAATGTACTATTTGGGGGTAAAATCTATACTCTCTCCCTTATGTTTCTTTTTAAAGAGGCATAACCATTTTGTTGTTCTATCCATATATCCTGCCTTTCCTCTTCTCTCTTTCTCATACAGTCACCAGTTCAGGCTCTGAGCTCACCTCAAACATACAAAATCTGTAAAACCATTTGAAATGAAGAAAATAAGTGAGGAATCCTCATTTATTCCTGTGTTTGCAAGATAATTTGAAGTCACTGCAAATTGGGAGTGATTTTTTAAAGTTGTTTCACAGGCTTTTTCATGACTGCAGAACTAATGGGTACACAGTTCAGGTTTGCAGTCAAGAGACAGCCTTACAAGGTGAATGGCAGCTTCTAAGCTTTGAAGGGCTTGTTCCCTCCTTCAGTGTATAAAAGGAACAGTTTACTGCAGTTCCAATTAATGTTAGTGAGCTTATTTTCAGGAAGGCACATAACTCCTACATCAAAGAAATTAGGCATACAAAAATTATACACAGAAAGTGTAAATATACCTTTACATATTTGAAATATATAAAGGTTCCAGAATCTCATGCAGATAACACATAGGATCTCTGTTGTTAAAACATTATTTAGTCATTGTGTTTTTAAAAAGAGGTATAGGCTGATAGAGATAAAGGAAACTTTATAAAAAGCTAAGAGCATAAAAACGCAAACATTCAACATGTTAATCAGTTGTCAGTGTACATCCAAATGAAAGCCCTGAAATAACATGGAATTTTTGAGTTGGACATTCCCAATGTCTCCATTGTAATATAGATATAGAAGATATATTTTCTTAATTTGTTTACTAAAACATTGTGGCAGAGCCTCAAAATATCTTGGTATAGTTTTAGGTCATTACTTAAACAGGTTACTTACTTTTTTGTGATTTTTAAAAAATATATATATTATTATTATTATTTTTGCTGAATAATACTGGATAAAATCCATGTATATTTTAAACCAAATAATCAATTATCTAACAATTTGTTTTCTGAACTTTTCCAAGGAAGAGGACTAATACCCATCATGAGGAATGCAAAACACTCCCTCATAAGACCAAAGCAATAGTGCATGAAATTGAACTCAAAAAGAGCCACCCTTCTGTGTGACTTTTTGGCTGACACAATTTAGATATTTATAGCTTTACGAATGGGCCACTGGAGAAGAAATTGAAGCTCTTTCTAGCCAAAAAGGATTAATGAACATGTGCACCTGGTAATTACACTACTCCATCTTTCTGAAAGCCCTCACAGTGCCTCAATGGCAGAAACTATAATGAAAAGCTATTGAAAATATCAGTCTGCAATTCTACAAGTCATTTAAATACTAAAATTTAGAATCAATCTCTCTTCACGTTTTCCATGATCATGATAACACCACAGGTAGTATGAAAATATAATATATACATACTTTTAGCTATTCATAGTGTTACTAACATGCCTCATTTGAAATATAAACCTCATACTATGTAAATTCAGGTTTTAACTGAGTAAAGACCCAAATTAGAAAATTAACGTGAAAAACTATATCAAATGTTTTTGAAATAATTCCTCTAAGAATTAAACTTTAAAATAAAGTTTATAGGAAAGTGAAGTTATGAAAGTCACTACTTGCTAAGATGTCTTTCTTTGAAAGAAAGTCTTTTGAGCTATTTGTGAGACAAACTATTAAAAAACTATGCATGATACTATAAATATGCAATTTTCTTGATGATTAATTTGGAAACTAAGCTTTCTTTAATCATCACATAATGATCAGAAGACGTAGTTTCATATTGTATTGTAAGAAGAAAATATAAAGTTCTATACAGTCCAAATGCTAAACAATCTCTCTCTCTCTCGCTCTTTAGCCTCTTACTCAAAATTCAAACGTACTTTGGAGCATCAACATCTGTATTCTTCCATGTTGTGGCACCACAATATTTGATATTACATTAATGCATAGATGAAGTTGCAAAATATATAAATGGATAATGCAGAGCACATATAAGTTAAGACAGCATTACTAATTCGGGGGTGGGTGTTAAGACAAAGTTTGAATTTCTTTCAGTGAACTCAGTGAAATGTAGGCAGATCCAACACTAAAACTAAAAAGTTAATTACAGACATAAATCATAAACATCTAAATGGCTGTAAAAGAAGTCTCTTAAAACAACACCTTTAAGTGCAGTAAAAGATTCAAGCTTTTAAAATGGCCTGTTACTGTTAAAATCTATTGCTGCCTGGTGGATTGTAGAAAAAGAAAACACTCCAGTCGAGATAAGTGTGCATGAAATACACAGTATTCAACCAAATTGGCTAGAAGAAGGAGACTTCAAAAGCAGTAAGACAAGGGATGCTCAAAGCACCTTGCAGCTTTGGGCTGCTGGCCTTTACTGCTGTTTTTAATACAATTAGGTTTAACTTGGGAGCAGAGAAATAATTGAGGGATATATTTCTGGAGCTCTTTGACAATCATATCATTTTGTCACAAGCTCTAAACTAGTCATTATGATTATAGCACTTATTCTAGACCTTCTGATTTCAAGTACAAAAGCATCCCCTCCCACCTATTGCTCAGACTCCTGCATCAGAATAGAAGACTTAAGATGCAGCCTGTATAGCATTAAAGCACCATTCTCTTGACTAACAGATTCTCTCTCACGCGCACACATGCTCGCTCTCTTACCTTTAATAACGTGTACAAAATCAGCTAAGTTCCCACGACTGATTTTAGTTCAGAGTATCCAGCAGTGCATCCGCACAAAGCTTTGCCATTGCTAGTGTGAAGAGAAAGAGCTGCTGGGATGCTGAATGGCACATCAGCCAACTTTGTGTGTAGCAAAGGCTCTATGGAAAATCTGGACTGAAATTATTTTGGATTGTGGATTGGATTCCATTGCACATAGCAATAGTGTGACAGAACAATGACTTAAAAACAGAAAATAATATTTTTTGATCAAACTTGCCTGCAAAATACAAATCAGTATTCCTGATTTTACCAAATAATTTCAGAACTATTGATCTAAAATATTTTGATGCCCAATGTTGCTCTAATATGCTGTCAGCACAATAGCAAATGTTTAAATATGCAGTTTATGAAGAGTTTGCGTGGTGAACACATAAATTGAATGATTTGATAATTTCAGTCTTCATGGTGTAATTAGAAAAGGAATACATAATGTTGTGACAGTCTATACTATTATGTTCACCACTTTTAAAAGATCATGATAAATTTTGTGCAAAGTATGCCTTGTGAGGTATCATTTGAAAAGTCATAATCTGCTGAATATCATGACCTTGTTGAAATATGTGTAGCAACACTGTATGTGAAGTTATGAGATTATACTTTATGATTGTTATTGAAATATGCTATAATTCTGGGTAACACCCACAGACTAGTTTTGCACAGACAAAGACACTGGCCCAGCCAGTGTTAAAAAGGCTTTTGCCTGCTTAAGCGGCTATTCTCCAGCAGGGGGAAGAAGTTAACAAGAAATTTACATTGCATTACAGTAATGGTTCAAACTTCACATCTACAAAAAACTGCTTATTGCCTGCATTATTGAGGATAATCCTCAAATAAGGTAGAGAGGTATAAAAATGTGAGACAATAGCCTCCACCTCACCTTTTCTCCTCCCATCTCTCTGCTCACAACATCAATGAATACCTGAAGGACACTGAACTAAGGAAGAGGTGTTCCAGGCTGAAAGGAGACCCAGCCTGTGAAATTTACTGCATTCTATAGTTAGACAAAAAAACATTTTCTTTTAAGTTCACCTAGCTTGTTAAGTTAGGTATTATCTGTGTTTTACACTTTGATTTATTTTGTAACCAATCCTGTCTTTTATGCATCACTACCTGTAATTACTTAAAATCTATCATTCTGTAGTTAATAAACTTATCATTTTATCTTAACCAGTGTGTTTGGATTACAATGTATGGAAAACTCCATTTGGGATAACAGGGCTGGTGTATTTACATTTTTCTTTGATGAAATGATGGACTTTCTATGAGCTTGTATTCTTCAGGAGGGTATGAGTTGTACAAAACATACACTTCTGGGGGACCATGCAGAGACTGGTAATTTGTGGGTGTCACCCTGTATGTAATTCATGAGTGACTGGCCAGAGTGCTCATGTGTTTAGCTGGGAGTGAATTATGTGCATGAGTAGGCCAGAAGTGGGTGTTCTGCCAGCAAAGCGGTGTAAACGGTACTCCAGGCTAGAGAGTTAAGGGGACACCGCTGTTTAACAGTCCAGATTGTACCTTTAGTAATGTCACAAATGTACAATGGGAAGTGAATCTAAATTCAGTTAGGCTTATTTTTTATTAAGCTTCTGTGGTTTATTTTCAAATCCCTAGCCTTTTCCTTGCTTTGCCACCCCCAACATACCATAGATCACTTTTCAGTTTTATTTTCAATGAACTGTAACCAATGTTTTTCTTCACTTAAAATTAACCCCTCAGGTGTCAGTATTCACATATGATTTCATGGATGGTCTTACCGTCATACTATAACTTATTTTTTGTGGCAACATCTATATATCACCAAATGTTGGTTTAAAAAACCCTGCAGTACACTCAATGTGAGAGATACTGAGATTTTTGTTTACATGAAAATACAAGGATACTAAGTATTCTGTGTTTATTACCTCCTCAGTATGGTGTTAAGTATTCTCCAGTGCAACACTGTTTAGCTTATTTATATGAATCTTTCTAAAAAAGGTTAGAATTGCCCATCTATGTATTAGGTTTATGAAATTACTAGAATATTGAATTGATAGATGCTGCTATTTTGATTTATATTAACTCTTTAGATGAGATTTAGGGAAATTTAAGAATAAAAGAAAAAAATGTATCGTCTACCATATATCCTTTGACAAACCAGTGTGCAGCATTATTCATACTAACCAAGATGGTAAAAACACTGCTTGTTGTAGCCATTGAGCTGCCACTAGGACAGAATTTTGAGAATAGAAACTGGATTCCAGGTGCCAGGATGGTACGTCACATAGGTGATGACTTCAGTTGGCAAGAGATAGGCTTTAGATACACTGTTTAAACATTGCCAGACAACCAGAATAGCACTTGTTCTGCAGATGTGAGTGTTGGGGGAAGGGACATGTCTGATCACCATCTAGGACCTGTGCCCTTATTTTTACCAAATAAAAATGATAAGAAAATAGGGAACAGAGTAAAAAATGGCAAGAAACAACAACAAAAGGCAACTTTCCCAGTCATCCAGTTATTTGTTTCAGTATTTGCTATTTATTGGTATTTGTTATTTCTGCATAAGTAACACAATCTTGGTAAATGATAGCAAGCTTGCAATCTGGATTCCATGGTCAGTTGTACTCCATTAAATTCCTATATAGACTTTTGGTTCTGATTTGACCTCATCAAATAGCTGTAATTTGCTAGCAACTAGTCTCTAATCATCTTATAAACAATACCAGGTTGAAAAGGCAGAATCTAATTTTTAGGGTGTTTTTTTTTAAAGAATATGCTAAGATGTGCCACTTGAAAATATGAACTTCAATATGCTTAGAAGAGATAAAATCAGTACTATTTGTTTGCTAACATATGCAGAGAGGAGTCGTCTGGTGACTGAAAAAGAAAAACAATAAATTCTACTTATACTCTATCTATGTCTTTTTAATATAGTCAGTGCCTTATCAGCACTCAAACACATTCCTGTGAGAAGCTTTGGAAAACTAGCTACAATGCTTGAATACTTCATCTGTCTTTCAGTCTTGTCTTCTTTTATTGTATTCTAATGAAAACATCTGTAATGTACTAAAAACTATATTGCAAATTTAGAAAAATAAAACCCAAATACTTAATAAAAAGATTAGCTCAGAGCAATAGCTCAAGTATATTATGTAGTTATTAATTGCTATACTGGAAAAGTCATCAGTTATACAACGCAGGTAAACAAATATATTTAAAGTGTGGGCTATTGCCAGATATTTGTTTTAAATTTTGGTATTTATACTTAACAGTTAATTAAATTAATCTCCAGATAAGCGTTGAAAAACACAGGCAGGTAAGGTTCACACTCAGCTACACATTTGGTGCAAGCGCAGGGAATAAAAGATGTTAGTCCATCATCTTTGCTGAGTACACAATTCACTAAAAAAGGGAAATATTAGGGTGTGACAAATGTTCAAAGTGTGAAGGCATCCAGTATCACCACATGGCTCAGGGTTCATTAGGTAGCTGTTACACAACACTGTAACAACATATTTCAAGATTACAGTGCCGGGGCACATATATTGGATACCCACATTTCTTGACTAGTCATATGCACCTGCACTTTTTATCTTAAAATGCACATAAGAAAGTTGCATATACATACACACTATGTATTTCTAATGTATCATCATGATAGTATGTGAGGACTATGTAAATATATAATTAAATTCCCTCCACAAGTGTTCTTACTCCACACCCCAACCTTGTTTTACTTCCATTTTCTAAAATGGGATTCTCCTTGTCCATGACATTATGCAGCCTTTTACTGAGAAAAATAAATGTCTTTAAAGGTGGCAGGTCTCGAGTTCCACAGCCAAACGCCTTTTCATGAGAAAAGCCCTGGCCTACCAAGTTCACCAAGGGGACAGTTAGGGCTAACATCCCTGTTGACTGTAGTTGTCGTGGTGGCGAATAGAGAAATAGCTGTACTGAGAAAAAGACCTTGAAATGGAACAAATCTAGTGTATTTAGAACAAAGACTTTGAAATAGATGATGACTTGGATAGGTAGTCAATGTATAGCAGAGTATTGCTGCACTGTGCTCTCAGTGGCCTGTTTCTGGATCTCTGCATGTTGAGCTAGCCAATTCCAGATAATTCTGGAGGAATCTAGCTTGAATGTGACAAAAAACATGGAACACTGTGCAGAGGTTCAGATCAGAAAGACTTCTGGCTAGCCAAAAATTAGAGGAGGAGTTTCTGGCCACTGCTAGTGAGATGGATTTGTAGGATGACTGTATGTTGCCCTGGTTATTGGGAGGTTTTTTGTATGACTACATTGGCCTAACTCAACAGGAAGCTGTCTGAAAAACAGGCAAAGAAAAAAAAATGGCTCAAGATGAGCAAACACTTCAGAGTTGTTAAGGGACAATGGACAAACTATTCATTATGATAATTCTAGTTCAACCTCCTGATGAACCTATAGAACTATTTTTGACCAGATAGGTCAAAGATCAAGAGCACCAAAGAACAAAATCACCCGGGGAGGAGTAGAAGGGTTACTATCTCAAAAGAGAGGCAGTAGTTGGTGAAGAGAAGCAGACTGATACACATGGACCCGGTGAAGCTGTCTGAAGAAGTTAGGCCTGCCTCCATCAGGAAATAGTAAGGTTTTAGGTAAGGTAGACGTGTGTAGACTGTTGTTTTAAAATCCCCTTTTCTCTAATGCTTTTTTCCTACTGCTAAAGTAAACAATACTTTGGCTTGAAGAAGTCTATCTGATCACTGTAGAACTCCTAAAGGGAAGAACTGCAGGTGCCTGAACCCCGTTGGAACTGCAGATTAAGAATGGTGGATACACAGGATATTGTAGCCCAGGAGTTGGAGAGTTGTGAAATCCATCCTGAGACAGGTAAACACATGAGGCTGAACACTTGGTGGGTGCATTCAGAGAGACCAGAAAGGAGGCAGAGATGCAGCTAGTCCTGTAACCATGACAGATAACATTTAGGGATATAGAAGGAGAGATTATTTCGATAGGACCTCAAGATTGTGCATCGCCTTGTCCATCAGAAGGCAAATATCCTCAATAGAAAGTGATATTATTGTCTAGCTAGGCCGAAAGATTGTCAGGAGTCATTAGATATGGGTTTAATCAGGCTGCAACTTTATTATTAGATAGATGTCTGGGACTAACCCAGAGGATAAAAAATGTGCAGTGCAGGTGCAAAATGTGTGTCCCTCCAGCAGATCCACTGCCAGGACCTTCCAATTCCAGCCTATATATCTCTTTATACACCACCAGCTCCCCTCCTCCTTTTCATCCACGTCCCTCCAGCAATTCTCTTGCCGGGACTATGATTGGGGAGGGGGTCCGTGCTGTACCAATCAAAGGAGTCCCCAGCTGCCCCCTGGCCTGCTCAATTACCAAGCACCTCTCCTTAATTCCTTTTCCAAGCCATTTTTCCATTCTTTTGTGCCTTAATTTATGGAGGGAGTACCTGCACTGAACATCCTCTATACACTTAAATAATAAGTTGCAACATATGGCCTACAGCCCATCATGCCATGCATGAACAGAGCCCACCTGAACCTGCTGCGAGGAAGATGAAAAAAAACCCACTGCACCTGGCCAATATGGTGGTAATGGAAAAATTCCTTCCCAGCCCCCTCTTAGCAGGGCAGCTAGCGTAACACCCACAACAGATATAGATAAATACCTGACATATTTGTGACCTAATTAGGGAGGGAGGATGGGTGCTGCCAAGCTTGTTTCGAGTGAAAGAGGGGAGTGGCCAAGCCCATGCTGATCTTTTTAAACCCCTCATTCCTAGGTGGTGAGTTATCCACCACGGTAACTGCTCTTCCAGCAGTCTCCTCTCCTTCCCCCAAGCCAGACAGCATTGATCTATTCTCCTTGCCAGCCAGACAAACCCCTCCCTGCTTAAAGTGCAGGGTGGTGATTAGCACCTGTACAGTTGCTTAAAGTGTTTGGCTGAGCATGAGCCAGCTACTTTTTGCGCACAACTTCTCTCGTGCAGGTACTGGAAGAGTCAAGTAGTATCATCAGATGTGTGTAGTTTTAGGTGGATGTACCATACATAAATGCAAAAACTATGAAACAGCTAATTTAAAAACCTAAAAATTAATATTTTTGTTAACAAAATTAATCAAGAATAGCGTCAAAACCCAAACTGTATGTTATTCTGTGTTGCTCAGAGGGAGAGGCTATTATCGAGGTACACCCAAGTCCTTTTTTCCTTCCACTGAACAGTGTGAAGGCAGTTAGGGAATTTGCCACAAACACAGACTTTAAGGGCCATCTTTTTTCCTCATGCCTTACTCTGTTCCATGGCTACTGTTCCTGCCTGTCCCCAGGGTTGAACTCTTGGCACAGTTAGCATTCATTGCATATGTAGGTAATAGGGGTAATGGCCTTGCATCTAGAACAGCCTGTGTTTGACCACAATACAGATGAACCCTTTCTTGTTTGGCCTTTTTCTGTAACTGCAGAGCTCTCACTTTAGGTGGGCTTTGTTATTGGCAGGTGAAAATGGCTTGCATTAGTATTAATTTATTGCCTGCTCATAAAAGCTCAGCTGCATTGGTCTGGGCATCTTGTTCATATGGCAAACTTGAGAATACCCAAAGACATATTTTATGGTCAGCTAAAGCAAGGAACCCTCCTCATACAAAACTATTTAAAAACACACTGAAGTCAAACATGAAAGCATGTTTCGTGTCTCAGAAACTGGGAAGCAACAGTCCACAACAGAGCAAGGTGGCAGCAGATTTGTTACGTCAGACGTTTCAGATACTTTTTCCATTATACCACTACATTTGTGTTTGCCATCCCATGTCTTCATCCCACAGAAGCATTCACAAATTTTTTATTACATTTATTTCCACACCGTTGTTATTTAATTTACCCCCAATTTTTGTTTCATACTATGTATCTGACAAACATTTCACAATACTCTTGCCTTCCCCTCAGGCAAGTGGGCCACACCCAAAGAAGCTTATACAGAAGGAATGAGCACTGTTCAAACCACTGAGCAGTGCTCCATAGAGGTTCTCTGTGCTAAGGAGCTTCCACTACAGTTACCCAGGTCACACAATCATGTCACAGTCAGTGGCTATTAAGCCAATCACTTTTGACACCATGAACTATGTATTAGCTAGCAAGGAATTAATGCAAAACTGTAATAATCTTCAAGGTCATGTGATCAGGTCTCAACCAACTGGATTGTGTTTGGCTGTGCAAGCGCATCTTAATTATATGTTATATATTGATATCTTTTCAGTAGGGTAGCGATTACAATGTGATAATTACCATTGTAATAACTGATTTATTAATGCATTTCAACATACCGAGTACAGAAATGACTCAGAAAGATTACCTTTATGTGCAAACGGTAATTATATTTTTACAGCAGCCACTCTGTGTGAAGGAGAGACAGAGTAGCTGGTTATAATTATTAATAATAATAAAACCACACACGGTTTGACAATTGACAGGAAAAAGTATTGCTATATATTTTTCATCTATCTGCAGTATTGGCCAAAGGAAAAAATCAAATATACTCAATGAAAAAATGCCAAAATTTGTTAGCAGTATTATCACAATGAATAGTTCTGCTAGCTCTAATATACAGATCAAAAGCATATTTTTAACTAATTTTGATTTTGCTTCTTCTGCTCCTCTTGTGGTTCCATCCAAGTTACAATTTAGCATGAGAAATCCTTGTCCGATAAATTGGAGAGCCTCTTGGAGAGTGCAAGCACCAGTCAGAAGGAGAAATAATTCTACTTCAGAGAAATGCATGTCCTATTTAGACTTGTATTTTATCACACTGGTCTTGGATCTTAAATATTCATTTTGATTATGTTTTATTTTACTGATTTATTCATTCAGTAATTCATGCCTATAATAATGTGATCAACTTCAATGGATATATTTAAACTGTAACATACATCTTATCTTTGTGCTGTACCAAATTCCTCCATCAAAATTATTAATTAAGAAAATCAAGCCCTTTTTAATCTCAAACTAAAGAATGATTTTTCTTGAAAAAAATACAACTTAATTACGAAAATGAATCCGACTTATATGAATACATGCAGATAATATTAAAAGTTCGTATAGCAAATGAAAAGGCAACAGAGTACTGATGTTTGATTGAGTGCATTACGAATGTAGAAAGTTTATGTCTGGAGAGCTCACTGGTCATATCATCTGAAGGATAATGAAAGCAGATAAGTAGATTTGCTGGCATTGCTATTCAGTAGTTTATAAATCTTGGTCCTTCTCAGCATTCATTTTGGTTTCTTTGTGTTTATTAATCTAAGCACATTGCTTTACAAAGGCAGTTTAGTGGAAAAGGAGTCAGGACCCCTTACTCTTTGACTGTCCTTACTCTTCGACTAATTTGCTCCATGACTCCGTGAATCACTTAGCCTCTCTGGCTGGGATTTTCAAAGGAATCGAAAAGAGTTAAGCATCCAAATCCCATTGAAATGAACAGAATTTGAGTACCTTGCTGTCTGATGTGACTCTGAAAATCCCAGCTTTTGTGCCTCAATTTATTCATCTATTAAATAAGATATAATTACTTGAGTTTGAGATATAAATTCATGAGTTTGTTGGAAGAAGATTCTGAGGTGAGTGATTCTTCTCAAAAACTCAAGAAATCTGAACATGCTGAGAGGCAAACACAGAGTTAGAGTAAGGGATAATGCAGTGATAGCTCAAACCATTACCTTCTAAGAGAATTTTAGTCAAAGAAATGGATTTTCTGCTCCTTCCATCTCTTCAGGGGCAAAAAATGGAAGGGAATATATTCCCTTATATTAGTACAATGAATGGAATTGCTTTTAAATTATAGATAGGCAAACCTACTGAAAGCATCAGAGGGGTAGCCGTGTTAGTCTGGTTCTGTAGAAGCAGCAAAGAATCCTGTGGCACCTTATAGACTAACTGATGTTTTGCAGCATGAGCTTTCGTGGGTGAATACCCACTTCTTCGGATGCAAGCAGTGGCTTTGTGCAAGTTTCTTCATGAGGTTGATGGATTTCCACTCCATACGGCTAAATGCAGTGCCTTGCATGGTGTCAAGTATCAGAGGGGTAGCCATGTTAGTCTGGTTCTGCTTGCATCCGAAGAAGTGGGTATTCACCCACGAAAGCTCATGCTGCAAAACGTCAGTTAGTCTATAAGGTGCCACAGGATTCTTTGCTGCTTCTACAGAACCAGACTAACACGGCTACCCCTCTGATACTTGACACCATGCAAGGCACTGCATTTAGCCGTATGGAGTGGAAATCCATCAACCTCATGAAGAAACTTGCACAAAGCCACTGCTTGCATCCGAAGAAGTGGGTATTCACCCACGAAAGCTCATGCTGCAAAACGTCAGTTAGTCTATAAGGTGCCACAGGATTCTTTGCTGCTTCTACTGAAAGCAAATTATTTTGTTTTTGCTCTGCTTCCATCCTGCAACTTCTTTTCTGGTTCAGGCACCTGACAACAGCAGCCATATGATGTGAAAAAGAGCATATGATGTGAAAAATTCATATTTTCAGCAGTAGTAAGTACTATCATGCTCCATGCATGAGACATCTCTGGGCTGATGTGACAAGTTGGAATGTTAACGGATAGGCCATTAGTGAAAAGTGACATTTTACGTCATGGAGAAAAATGTTACAAGAGAGACAGGGCACATTCTCTCTCACACTCACACACACACACACACACACACACACACACACAGAGAGCAGAAGGATAATTCAAGGCACTCTTAGGGTATGTCCACACTAAAAACTTGAGTTGACCTATACTGGGTTGACTTACAGACACCACAGTAATTATTCTGATGGTGCATGCCCACACTACCCTCCTTGGGTTGCTGGTGCGCATCCTCACCAAGAGCACTTCCACTGCCCTAAGAGGGGCAAGTTTGGGGAGCTGAGAACCTGGTCTTACATAAACCTAACTATGTAGTGTAGACCAGGCCTTAGTAACATGCAGACGTTTCCCACTGTATCAGACTATCCCTATTACAGATTATGCTATTCTCAATTAATATATTAAAAATCAGTAGAAGGGGATTTTTGGTGTGGTTTGGATTTCAGGGAAGGGGAGGGAGGGTTGGGAGCATTAATATTTCTTCTTGTGCCCGTATTTGTGGAATTTGTTGACTCCTGATATTATAAACAGAATCACTTTGTATTCAAAGAAAGACTGAAGATTCATCTCTTTAGCCGAGCACTTCATTAATGTATAGTCAGGTAATTGCTTTGCTATTTTATTCCTTTTTTGGTCATAATACTAAGACACCAGACATCAGTAGAGCTATATGTATTTTTATGGTTTTATACTAACATTATGAATGTGAATAAACATATGCACTGAATAAATTCATTGTTACAAACTGTCCAGAAATCATAATGGGAATAGAATACTGCCACAGTTTGGCTAGCTGTTACAGTTACAGATAATAGACTCAGTCTCTTTTGTATTAAAAGAGCTGCAGAAGAATCATTAAGCATCTTCAAGGTCAAAATGAAACTTGACATCATATCATTAATACAGCAGTGTCAGAAAATGACACATCACAGCTATAACTTTGTTAACATTAATAAAAAACCCTTGTTTGGTGCTTTACATTTTCAAAGCACTATACAAACATTAACTAATTAATCCTCACAGCAGCCCTGTGAGGTAGTTAAGTATTATGATCACAGTTTTACAGATTAGCAAAGTACTCTGACTGCCTTCAAATATAAAGTAAAAGGAAGACAAACTCAGACAGACTGCAAGTCAAATATAGCAAAGATGTAAGTAAGCAAAAATCCATTAAATCACTAACTTACAACAATTTGGCCAACCTAATGCAAAATGGTAATCAATGGCATACATTGAAGTAAGACTATATCTTTTCATGTTGAAGCCCTGCAAAGTAACAATGACTTTGTAAATGCTATAAAATAATGTCAGAAAGATCTGGTTGACAATATAAGATATAGAAAAGAGGATACAGAACACTTTTAAATAAACAAACAAGGTTAGTGGAGAAGGTGATGGCATCCCAAGCCATCAGTTATGGGATGTCGTCCTGAGGCTGAAGAGGATCCTAATGGGAGCAGGAAAGAATCCATTGATTATCCTTCATGTGGGAACAAATGATACTGTTAGATTCTCATTGGGACAAATCAAGGAAGTCTATGCCAGGCTGGGGAAGATGCTTAAAAAATGGAGACTCAGCTGACATTCAGTGGGATTCTACCTGTCCCTAGAGGAGAAAAATAAAGGCGAGACAAGATTATAATGATCAACAGATCATTCAGGGAGGGGGGAAATAAGGAGGACTTTGAATGTTAGATGACTTAGAGGCATTCATGGACAGAGGACGGGATGAACTCCCCCTGAGCAGGGAGGGGAATAGAGTTCTAGGATGGAGGTTGGCACATCAGTTTTAAACTAGAAATTAGAGGGGAAATAGTTGGCAGATGCTCATATAATCTCTCTGCCTGATCCTAATGTTGGTAGAGAAGAAAATCAAGTAAACGAAGATACAGCAATGGAGGGAGGAACAGAAGAGGGTAGGAGAATGAACAACAAGAGGAAAGACAGCACCAATACCACTGACAGTAACAATCGGATAGGTGATATTGGTAATAAAATAACTATCTAATCAGGCAAGGAATTGGGCTGAAGCCAAGCAGAAACAACTATAATGTCACTACACCAATGCAGGAAGCCTGGGTGACAAAATGAAGGAACCATAACTACTGGTACAGGAAGCTAAACAGATATTACAGAGATAACAGAAACATGGTGGCGTAATAGTCATGACCAGAATACAGGTATTGAAGGGTATGTGACATTCAGGAAAGACAGGGAATAAAGTAAAGGTGGTGGAGTAGCATTGGATATTAATGACAAGGTAGACTGTAAAGAAATTAGAACTAATGGAATGGATACATGGAATCTGTTTGGGTCAAAATCACTTTGGAGAAGAAAGGTATCAGAGGCTCCACTGGGATAGTGCTTGTAGTCTGCTACAGACCCCCCAGGACTGATCTATATATGTATAGAGACCTCTTAAATAGTTGTAATGAAATAAATACTACTGAGAATTGTGTGATTATGGGAGACTTTCATTTCCCAGATATAGACTGGAGGAAAAGTGCTACTAATAATGATATGGCCCAGATATTCCTGTTATAATAGCTGATAGATTTCTTCACCAAACCAACAAGAGGTGGTGCCATTTCAGATTAAATATTGGTAAATAGGGAGTACACCATAGAAGAACTGGTTGTAGAGGACAGCCTTGGTTTGAGTGATTGTGATTGAATTCAGTTTAAACTAAATGGAAGGATAAACAAAAATAGTCCTGCATCTAGGATCCCAGGTTTCATAAGTGCAAACATTAAAACAATTAAGGGAATTAGTTAGGGAAGTGGGCTATACTGAAGAACAAGGATCTTAATTGCTTTAAGTCAAACTTGCAAAAGCTATCTCAAGTCTGCATCCTAAGCAAAGGGGAAAATTCATATGGAATTGCTTCAGACCAACCTGGGTGAACAAACATCTCAAACAAGTTACTCAGAGAAAGCAGAAAGCCTACATGGAATGGAAGAAGGGATGGATCAGTACAGAAAGCTACCTCTTAGAGGTCCAAAAGTGTAGGGGAAAAGTGAACTGCCAAAAGCCAAGCAGAGTTAAACCTTGCAAAGGAAATTAAAAGCAATAGTAAAAGGTTCTGTTAGCCATATACATCAAAAGAAAACAAGAAAAGAAGTGGGACTGCTAAACCCTGAGGATTACAGATAATCTAGGTGTTGCCCAAAACGTGAACAAATACTTTTGCCTCATTTAAGAGTAATGAGGAACTTGAAGACAGTAGCGGAGTAGCTAATTGGACCAAGGATATGGAAGAAGAAATTAGCACATCCAAGGTGGAAGCCAAACTCAAACTGCTTAATGGGACCAAGTGTGGGGGTGGAATGGACAATCTCCAATTGAGAATATTAAAGGAACTGGCATGTGAAATTGCAAGCCCAGTGGCAAGGATTTGTAATGAATCTGTAAACTCAGGAGTTGTACTTTTTGACTGGAGAATTGCAAATATAGTACCTGTATTTAAGAAAGAGCAAAACCAAAAGTGATCTAGGAAACTACAGGCCCAATAAATTGGCCTCTGTTGTGTGCAAAGTCTTAGAACAAATTCTGAAAGGGAGTAATTAAGGATATTGAGGTAAATAGTAATTGGGATAAAATACAACATGTTTTTAGAAAACAGATTGTCCCAAACCAACCTGATCTTTCTTTGAGACAATAACCAATTTTCTAAACCAAAAATAGTAGTAGATCTAATCTACGTGGGTTTCAGTAAAGAATTGGATATGGTTCCACATGGGATATTAAAGATAGGGATTAATACGAGAATTAAAAGGTGGGTAAGGAACTGGTTAAAGAGAAGACTACAATGGGTCATGATGAAGGGTGAACTGTTAGGCGGGAGGGATGTTAATAGTGAGATTCCTCAAGGATCAGTCTTGGGACCAATCTTATTAAACATTTTTATTAATGACCTTGACTCTAAAAGAGGGAGACAGCTAATAAAAGTTGGGAGGGATTGCTATATGGAAGAGGACCAGAATGACATACAAGAAGATCTAGATAACCTTGAAAACTGGAATAATAGAAATGGGATGAAATTTAATAGTGTTAAGTGCATGGTAACACATTTAGGGACTAACAACAGGAATTTTTACTATAAGATGTATCAGTTGGACGTGAGAGAGGAAGAGAAAGACCTGGTTGTATTGGTCAATCATAGGATGACTATGAACCAGCAATATGATGCAGCCATTAAAAAGGCTTATGCAATCCAAGGATGCATTATTTCAAGTAGAGATGGGGAAATATTATCACCATTACACAAATCACTGGTGAGCCCCATCTGGAATACTGGGTGTAATTCTGTGCTCCGATGTCTAAGAAAGATTAATTCAAAGTGGAACATGTGCAGATAAGGGCTACTCTGATGATCAGAGGAGCAGTGGGGACAAAAAATTAACTTGTTTCAAGAATTAGCTTGATACATTTATGGAGGGGATGGTATAATGAGATTGCCTACTATGGCATAGGACCCATTCATGACTGCTATTAGCAAATATCTCCAATGGCAAGAGATGAGACACTAGAAGGCTCTGAATTCTTTCCCAGATGTCGTGCCCTCATGCTCAGGGTCTAACTGATCACCATATTTGGGGTCATGAAGGAATTTTCTCTCATGTGTTTTTTTTGTTTGTTTGTTTTTATCTTCCTCTGTAGCATGGGGCCATGAGTCACTTGCTGGTTTGAACTAAATTAAATGGATTCTCTATAACTTCAGTCTTTAAATAAATATTTGATGACTTCAGTAACTCAGCCAGAGGTTATGGGCCTTCTACAGGAGTGGGTAGGTGAAGTTCTGTGGCCTGCAATGTGCAGAAAGTCAGCCTAGATGATCATGATAGTCCCGTCTAATCTTGAAGTCTATGAGCTGCTCTCTCTCTCTATATATATTTTATTATAAAAATGAAAAAAATGATTTATTGCATCTCCCCGAACCTATTTTTTCTTCTCTACTATTTTGTTTAATTTAAATTTAAGAAACAACATCTAATTAATTTTTCTACATGCAAAGAACAAGACTAGTATCTTAGGTGGGAAAGGAGAGACGGTTTATGGAAGCCAGCAGTGACATGAATAAATGCCAGAAATTATATAGAAAGTGAGCCTCCCTCTTCCCTCCATTGATTTGGAAGAACAAAAGAACAAACAAAAAAACACCACCACCTGAATTTTTCAGAAAACATATGTTTCAAATGTTGACATTAAATATTTTCTTACATTGGCATCTTAAATGCTTTTGCCATTTCTGGCTCCTAAGCCTCAGATTCTTTTCTTTGCAGAGTGGCGATAGATTCTGCTGTAGTCAGAACTAGTCTCATAGATTAACATTCAGATTAAACTGGTAAATAAATAACGAGGCATTTAACTCTTTCAATTTACCATCTGAATCTTTCAAAGGAGCTTAAATGCAGAACAAACCCAACGGAGGAACCAAAGCCTTGGTCAGAACAAACCAAAGGGAGGAAACTACACTGTAAACTCTTTACTCAAATTTTAGCAAAGCTTCATTCATAAGCATATACATTTTATTTTCTGTCTCTGCCTTTTCCAAGCACCAATAGTTTCTATATGCACATACACGAGAGAGAGGAATTTTCTCTGAATCTTTGTACTTAAGAGTACAGTGTGCATTTTATTGCATTTAGCCCCCACTACTGGCAGAGATAATCGTAACAACGAAGCCAGTTTAGCAGAAATACAGCTACAAAATTCAGAGAGAGAGTTTGACTTTGCGATATAGCACAAACAACAAAAAATCCACGGATGACCGGAAAGGATTGCTTTGGTATGTAATTTTTCCTTCAAAAACTGCTACTTTCAGAGAGATCATGTTATTTTATGTCATAGTATAATAGTATTAGCTAGAGAAATGCATTTTACATCTGTGGTTTAATGAAAGGATGAAACCACAGCTGTGGTTATCTAAGCAGCAAAGTTTTTCTTATTTACAACAGTGTAGATTTCAGTAAATTCTGAGTAATCTACGGTGATATTATTTAAACAAAGAGAAATGACCATCACAAAGATGCATGCATTACCACCCAACTACTAATACAGTATTTCATCTAAGTGAGATAAATTGCTGATAAGGACTCCTGTGAACAAAGTTTGTGTGTGAGTGCTACCAGCGGATTAATACAAAATTTAATCCAAGGTACCCAAAAAGAAATATGACTCATTCTATTCATGTCTCCCACTACACGTTGCCAATTTTCACTTACACTAAAAAGCAGACCCACAAAATACTTAGCAATTTTAATAAATTAATGCTCTCAACAATCTTTTTGGGATATTTCTGGGGATGCAGTGTACCATAGCTGGCACTACAGTAGTAGCAATACACACCTACACACAAGATAACGTGTAACTGATCCAGACTCAGCCTTTGGCATGTGCTGTGTGTACAGACAAGTGTACTCACTGTTAGTATTCCTTTCCCAGCATAAGTATATGATCTCTCATAGCACAGTGCAATATAAATATAAAAACTTTCCTGACCCAACTGTACTACTCCTTCCTTGTTACAGAACTTGTCTGCACTGGTTACCCCTAGTTAAAGGTCATTCCCACTGTCAGGTAGGAGTCAAGGAGTCTGGTGAAAAAGATTCCATATTGTTTTTTGATAAGATAAATACAGAATCGTATGACTGGAAGGGACCTCCAGAGGTCTCCTGGTACAGTCCCCTGCTCTCATGGCAGGACTAAGTATTATCTAGATTGTCCCTGACAGGTGATTGTCTAACCTGCTCTTAAAAACCTACAACAATGAAGACTCCACAAACTCCCTAGGCAATTTATTCTCGTGCTTAACCACTCTGACAGTTAGGAAGATTTTCCTAATGTCCCACCTAAACCTCTATTGCTGCAATTTAAGCCCATTGCTTCTTGTCCTGTCCTCAGAGGTTAGGAAGAACAATTTTTCTCTCTCCTCCTTGTAACAACCTTTTATGTACTTGAAATCTGTTATGTTCCCTCTCAGTCTTCTCTTCTTCAGACTAAACAAACTCAGTTTTTTTCAATCTTCTCTCATAGATCATGTTTTCTATACCTTTAATCATTTTTGTTGCTCTTTGCTGGACTCTCTCCAATTTGTCCACATCTTTCCAGAAATGTGGCGCCCAGCACTAGACACAATACTCCAGTTGAGGCCTAATCAGTGCGGAGTAGAGTAGAAGAATTACTTCTCATGTCTTGCTTAGAACACTCCTGCTAGTACATCCCAGAATGATGTTTGGATTTTTTGCAACAGTGTTACACTGTTAACTCATATTTAGCTTGGGATCTACTATGACCCCAAAATCCCTTTTCGCAGTACTCCTTCCTAGGCAGTCGTTACCCATTTTGTATGTGTGCAACTTATTGTTCCTTCCTAAGTGCAGTACTTTGCATTGGTCCTTATTGAATTTCATCCTATTTACTTCAGACCATTTCTCCAGTTTGTCCAGATAATTTTGAATTTTATTTTTATCCTCCAAAACACTTGCAACCCCTCCCAGCTTGGTATCGTCCACAAACTTTATAAGTGTACACTCTCTGCCATTATCTAAATCATTGATGAAGATACTGAATAGAACCAGACTGTCGCGCTGGAACATTTTTAATAGTGGGGGTCCTGAAAGCTAGCCCCCTCACCACCTCTGTCCCTTCCCCCAAGAGCTGGGGCTGGGAGCAGAGCAGTATCTGCAGGGGGGGGTCCCAGATAGGGGTAAGTGGGCCAAGGCTGAGGGCACAGAGCCAGCATCTGGGACCCTCAGGCACGGGACCAGCAGCTGCATGCAGGGCCAGAAGTGGAGCCACAGGGCAGGGAACTGTGGGGCTGGGGGGGGGGGAAGGGCAGAAAAGGACGTGCAGGGCCAGAAAAGGAGGTGCGGGGCCGGTGGCCGGGACCCCCAGGCACAGAGCCAGGAGCAGCCCTGTGTAAAAACCCCTCATCCCTGGAACCAGACCCAGAACTGATCCTTGAGGGACCCCACTCAATATGATCTTCCAGCTTGACTGTAAACCACTGATGATTACTCTCTGGAAATGGTTTTCCAACCAGTTATGCACCCACCTTATAGTATCTCCACCTAGGTTGTACTTCCCTAGTTTGTTTATGAGAAGGTCATGCAAGACAGTATAAAAAGCCTTACTAAAGTCAAAATATATCACATCTACCACTCCCCACTTATCCACCAGGTTTGTTACCTTGCCAAAGAAAGCTATTAGATTGGCTTCATACAATTTGTTCTTGACAACTCCATGCTGACTGTTACTTATCACCTTATTATCTTCTAGGAGTTTACAAATTGATTGGTTAATTATTTTCTCCATTATTTTTCCAGGTACTGAAGTTAAGATGACTGGTCTATAATTCCCCAGGTTGTCCTTTATATAGATTGGCACTATATTTACCCTTTTCCGGTCCTCTGGAAACTCTCCTGTCTCCCATGACTTTTTGAAGATAATCGCTAATGGCTCAGATATCTCCCCAATCAGCTCCTTGAGTATTCTAGGATGTATTTCATCAGGCCCTGGTGACTTGAAGATATCTCACTTGTCTAAGTCATTTTAACTTGTTCTTTCCCTATTTTAGCCTCTCATCCTACCTCATTTTCCCTGGCATTCATTGTGTTAGATGTCCAATTGCTACTAACCATTTTGGTGAAAACCAAAACAAAAGCCATTTAGTACTTCTGCCGTTTCCACATTTTCTGTTATTGTCCTTCCCCCTTCATTGAGTAATGAGCCTACCCTGTCCTTGGTCATCCTCTTGCTTCTAATGTAGTTGAAGAAAGCTCTCTTGTTATCCTTTATGTCTCTAGCTAGTTTAATCTCATTTTGTGCCTTGGCTTTTCTAATTTTGTCCCTACATACCTGTATTATTTGTTTATATTCATCCTTCGTAATTTGGACCAGTTTCAACTTTTTGTAGGACTCTTCTGAGTTTTAGTTTTCTGGTTAAGCCAGCTTAGTCTCTTGCCATACTTCCTAAGCAGTGGAATACTTTGTTCTTGTGCTCTTAGTAATGTCTCTTCGAAAAACTGCCCCATCTCTTCCTTCCCATGGGATCTTACCAACTCCCTGTGTTTGCTGAAGTCTGACTTCTTGAAAGCCATTATCTTTATTGTGCTCTTTCCCCTCATCCTACCATTCCTTAGAATCATAAACTTTACCATTTTATGATCACTTTCACCTCAGCTACCTTCCACTTTCAAATTCTGAACCAGTTCCTCCCTATTTGTCAAAATCAAATCTAGAACCTCCTCTCCCCTAGTAGCTTTCTCCACGTTCTGAAATAAAAGTTTGTCTCCATTACATTCCAAGAATTTGTTGGATAATCTCTGACCTTCCGTGTTATTTTCCCTACAGATGTCTGAGTAATTGAAGTTCCCCATCACCACCAAGTCCTGTCCTTTGGATGATTTTGTTAGTTTAAAAATGTCTCACCCATCTCTTCTTCCTGGTTAGGTGGTCTCTAGTGGACCCCTACCATGACATCACTCTTGGTTTTTTTTTACCCCTTTTGTCCTTACCAGAAACTTTCAACAAGTCTGTCTCCAATTTTCTTCTCAACCTCAGTCCAAGTGTATACATTTATATACACATTTTTATATATAAGGCAACACCTTCTCCTTTTTTTCCTGCCTGTCCTTCCTGAGCAAGCTATACCCTTCTATATAAATATTCCAGTCATGTGTATTATCCCACTAAGCCTCTGTGATGCAAACCATATCATAGTTGTGTTTATTAACTAGCATTTCTAGTTCTTCCTACTTATTTCCCATGCTTCTTGCATTAGTATGCGGACATCCACGCTACTGATTTGATTTCCCCCCATGTTCTCTCTTGCCTCTCCCTTATCCCTGCTATAACAGCCCATGCTCCCCCCAAATAATGACCCTTCTCCCAGGTCTCAATGTTTTTGACTTACCCGTGAGCTTTTGTCACCTGCCACAATCAAACCTAGTTTAAGCCCCTTCTCACTAGGTTAGCCAGTCTGTATCCAAATAGGCTCTTTCCCTTCCTCAATAGGTGGACCCCATCTCTGCTTAGCAGTTCTTCTGTGAACAGCATCCCATGGTCAAACTGAAGCCCTCCTGGCTACACCATCCTCGCAGCCAGGCACTCATCTCCAGGATGCATCTGTCTCTGCCTGGGGTTCTAATTTTGACTGAAGGATCAAAGAGAATACCAACTGCACCCCCAACTCCTTCAGCCTTACTCCGAAAGCCCTGTAGTCACTTCTGATCAGCTGAGGGTCATAACTCGCAGTATCGTTAGTGTCCACATGGATGAGTAACATGGGAGAGTAGTTGGAGGGCTGAATGATCCTTGACAATCCCTCCACAATGTTTTAGATTTGGGCTCCTGGCAGGCATCATATCTCCCGAGATGCCATGTCAGGCTGACAGGTGGGTGCCTCCGTCCCACTCAGAAGAGATTCACCAACCACTACTATGCTATGTTTCCTCCTGGGAATTGTGGCTGTGCTTCTCCCAGCCTTGGGGATATATGGCTTCTCCTCTTCCACCTTTGGGGGTGTGATAAATTAAGGGGGGGTAGTTCCCTTTTATGGACATCCAGCCAGTTAGCTGTAAAATCCCTCTTGGTAGTGGTTTTCTGCTTGCTTTACCAGTAAAGGGTTAAGAAGTCCACCAGGTAAAGAAAAGGAAGTGGAAACCTGACCAAAAGAGCCAATGGGAAGGCAGAACTTTTTTAAATTGGGAAAGAAACTTTTCTTTTGTCTGTTGTTCTCCGGAGAAGGATACACAGAGCAGCAATGCTATAAGCAGAAATGCTGCGTAAGGTTTGAACCAGGTATGAAAATTCATCTTGCATACCCGGAAGGAATCACTGGGACAGGGAATATTTAAATAAACACGATCAGGTTTGTTTCTTTATTTTGGCTTGTGGATCTCCCCTGTGCTAATCTCCAGGTGCTTTTGTTTGCTTGTAACTTTTAAGCTGGACCACAAGAAAGCTATTCTTGGTACTTAATTTTTGGAATTGCTCTTTTGAAATTTATCAAAAGCCCAAGTTCCAGATGTAAACAAAAAGGAAGAAAATACCTTTGCCTTTTTTAAGAACAGGATTGGATTTCTGGTGTCGTAAGAGGTTGTGCACATGTTGTTTAATTAACTGGTGTCAACAGCTAATTTCCTTTGTTTTCTTTCTCAGCTCTTCCCCGGAGGGGGATGAAAGGGCTTGAGGGTACCCCACAGGGAGGAATTCCCAAGTGCTCCTTCCCTGGTTTAAGAGGGTTTTTTGCATTTGGGTGGTGGCAGCATTTACCAAGCCAAGGTCAGAGAAAAGCTGTAAGTTGGGAGTTTAATACAAGCCTGGAGTGGCCAGTATTAATTTTCAGAATCCTTGCGGGATCCACCTTCTGCACTCGAAGTGCTAAAGTGGGGAATCAGCCTTGACAGGGGGGTGATTCTTCATCTCTTCTTGCCAGAACAGCATATCGGTTCTTCCTCATGATGGTGGGTGGGCTGGGAATAGGTGGTGGAGCACTGACTGCTGCCAGAAGTAACCAGCACCCAGTGTCCTCCCTGTGACAGAGTCATATCCTCAGTGGTGTGAGAGCAGTCCTCTGTAGCTGGATAGCTTCCTCAGCCTTGGATGTCTCCATATGAATACTCTCAAGGAATTCCTCATGGGCATGGATGCTACTCAGCCTAGCCACCTCCTCCTGTAGCTCTCCCACCTGTTTCCTGACAGATTCCACAGCAGACATATTTAACAGTGGATGGTCTCCCCCAGTCTGGCTTTCCGAGAGTGGGAAATGCAGACCACAGTCTCTGGAAGTCCACACCAGAACCTGGGTAGAGGCACCCATGGTTAGGTTATCTGGATACAGGCGCAGGTGGAGGAGACAGGAGCAGTGTTGGCACTCATGATGTGGCCCTTCCTAAGCATTTCAATTATATTACATCTCTCTCCTACAAACTCTCTCTAGAGCTCCCCTGTTCGCGGTCCCCAGTTCGCTATCATTCTTGAAGTAGTAATGGTCTTGCCTTTCATTTCTGGTCTTTTACTTAGTATTTTGTTGCATAACTGGACTTTGTGATTCCTGAGTTATGTGAAGTTATGATATTTATATTGTACAGATTTTGTTTCAAATCCAGCTGCAAGAAACTTTCTTTAAAGAATGATTTACACTAGATATAAAAAAAGTTTTACATTTGTATGTGAAAATTATACCACAATATTGTTCTCTCAGGAGTCATAAACAGATCAGAGTTCAGTTTTTGCTATGAAAACAGAAATGTGAACCTCACTGGGATATTTAATCACAATATACGGTCTCTGAATTAAAAATCTATTTTGTATCAAGTCTCCTTGGAGCAACGAAATTCTGCTTGTTTCTAAAAGTCAATTTAAAACTTTTAGCATAGAAACAAAAGAACACTGAAGCAGATGTTGCTCAGCTCTCAATTAAGCACAATCATATTCCTGAGAGAAAGAAATGAATAGTATCACACTGTATGTGCAAGTCCATTGCTTAAATCCATAATTACCAGTGAGCATTAAGACTTCTCCTGTATTCCAATACTAGCAAGTACCGTTCTAAAACTAGGACTGAATTTTTTAAAATTCTAGTCACATACAATGGTTGGAAAATCTTGTATGGGTTTAGTTAGGTGCTTATAGTAACTCCAGGCTAAAATTCTTGAGGTGGTGAAGCACAGCAATTTTGCTGCGCCCCGCAAAATGTGCAAAATTTTAAATTCCTTAAATTATTAAAATTCCAATGTATAACTTTAATATCATATCAATTTTGTGGTTTAACAATGTTTTGTTTCTCCCTGTTAGAGCACAGGAGGAACCATACCCACTGTGGAAGCACACTCGTCACATCTTCCCCACTTTGCTGTGCCCCACCTCAAAACACAGCCGCACATATACCTGCTGCCCCACATGTACACTAAAGGCTGAATAGAGTTCCCACACAACACTGTTGCACCAGTGCTCAGACGAATGCTGCTCCCCAAAAAACCCCTCATCCACATAAACTGCCGAATTCCCCAACCCATATCAGCTGCTGTACAGCACTATACTCCTGCATCACCACTGGCAGCTTTATCCCCATCCATGCCCTGGTGAATTTACTCCTTTGGAACACAGCCTACTAAACTCACCTCACATCACTGATTTCTCACTGAGTCCTATTTAAACATGCTGCAACTCTGATTGGGAAAAATGGTAAGCACTGTTTAGTCATCATTCAGTTTAACAAATTGACTGCTGAGTTTTTACTGAGAAAAATAACTTTAGGCGATATGAGATATACCAAACAACGGAGGTTACTGAACCTGTTAACTGTGGGGAGTTTCAGGTTAGGCCTGAGACCTGATACTAGGTGATTTCCAACTGGTTTGAAATTTTTGTTGACCCTGAATAACAGTAAGATCTATGAGGCTGCTGCTGGAGGGTCCCCCCACCATAACTTGGCTATGATAGATTGAAGGGTTTTGTTCAGACACTTTAATCTTTAATAGGATGCTACAGCAGGTGGTGGTCTGCCCCATGGTGGTTGCTGCTGGATCCAATGTATTTGGTGTGGCAGCCATAATGAGCTGCAGAAGGACAAGAAAGGGAAGGCAGATGAGCTGTCTCAACAGGTCTTATACTTCATCTTTCTAAATTACCACAACCGCAATGATGACACAGAAAACAACCATTATGGTCTTTGATCATGTTTACACTAACAAATGAAAGAGGAATTTGGGTAATGATGCCACATGAAAAGCTTACAGTCCATAAGATGAGTTAAGACTGCATGAATTCACTATCTATTAACTGGACTGGGAATGTTAGCTCTTGTATGCTACACACTCTTGCTCAGTATCTTCCCTGATCCGGTGGCACCTTAAAGACTAAACAGATTTATTTGGGCATAAGCTTTTGTGGGTATAAAACCTCACTTCTGCATCTGATGATGTGAGGTTTTTTACCCACGAAAGTTTATGCCCAAACAAATCTGTTAGTCTTTAAGGTGCCACCAGACTCCTTGGTTTTTTTTAATCTTCCCTGATGGTTCACTGCTCCATGAACTGCATGTACAATATTTTAGAGCAGGCCAATATATAGTTCCCCTAGGTACAGGTACAAATCCACATAAGCTGGTTCCCACTGCAAATAAGACCTCAAGGACCATAGACATAACTGCAATTGTGTTGCTGGGCAATTTGAGACTGAAGCAATTTGCTGTGTGTATGCACAGTTGCCTGTCCTAGTCTTTTTCTGTCTGCTAAAACCTGTATGTTGAAAATCATTGGCAAACAAAGGACTATCTTCTGATTTTTTCCTTTCTCAACTCTTGCATTCTTTCCCATGTTCTTTTCTACAAATTATCTAGGCCTCATCACCTGACATAGTATCATAGCCCATCTTAAATCAGAGAGCATAGATCTTGTTTCAAGATAAGAAGGGGGTTCAGAAAATATAGATCTGGATAACAAAGGCTACATTCTAGTAGCATAAAATCGAACACAAAACAAAGATTTGTTCCATCTCTGATGACTACATATAGAGAGAGACTCAAGAAGGCTCAGGACTCAACAAGGCTCAGGAGTGTGTAACAAATGGTACTCCTAACATTAGTTAGAGAGAAACCTGCTCTCTGCAGTCTTCTCAGATGTGAAATGGCTGGTAAAATGTCTAACATCTCTGCAAGCCACTGTAATGGATTTATAAGAGTACGATATATGAAGAAATCTTACACAGTATGTTATTCTACCATGCTCTTTTTTATTTAGAAATACTAAAATACAAACAAATATGTTGCTGGAGCAGACAATAGAATTTGCAAATATTGTTATCTTAACAACTGGTGTTTTGCTTTCTGTATCAGATATTACTAATGCATAGGAGTACTTCAAAATACTATGCTGAATTTAACCAGGTCTAACAAAGGGTGTATTCTGAGCTACCCACAAACACGTCTCACAGTATGTGCTGCAACATGTATTGTCGTTTTAAAGAGGGAGATCCATTTCAGAAAAAGAGTATGAGAAATATGATGTAGTCTATTATAAAGAGTTTCATATACAGTATATTGTTTCAAATATAGGTCCCAGTTCAACAATGCACTTGAGCATGTGCTTAATTGGTAGAATGTGACTAATCTCACTCCTGTTCAATAAACAGCTTGACTGTAATGGGACCAGCATGTATTTATGCAGTTTGCTGAATAGGATGAGATTAGCTCTGTGCTTACAGTTAAGCACCTGCTCCAATGTTTTTCTGAATCCAGTCCTTCTGAATGACATTTGCATCATCTTCTAGTTTGAGCATGTTAAAAAAAAAAGAAAAAAGTATATAATAGCATTAAGTTTCTCCCCATTAGTTTAATAATGAAAGTTTTATAGTTTAATCTCAGCACACACACTGATGGCAACTTCACTAAGCTTCTCTTTTGTTTTTCTCTTGCTGTTGTGTGCTCAATAAATCAATCCTAACTGCCAGGAAACAAATGGCTTTTTCAAATACAGAGGCCTCTATGAAAGTCAAGAAGCCTAGGAAGCAGTTAAAAACAACCATGCAAGTCAAAAACTAATGAGTTCATTACATCTAATTAAAGCTTCTCTTCTAGGTATTTTTGTTTTTTTGTTTTGTTTTTTTAAAAAAAAACCATCTGGGCTTTTCCCTCCAGCGTAAATCTTTGTTGGTTTTATTCCAAGTTGTTGGACAATACAAGCATGACAAAATGTATTGCAAATAGAAACATATTTCTTTCAGAATGTAAGATTTTCTTTTTTAACCAGGGGAAGGGTATGTTTTAACCACAATTTTTTCCCCAAAATTCTAAGTTATTCAGCTGATACTTGTATTTATTTCCTTCCTCCTGGTCACTCTATAGTTAACACCCTTGATATTTTTACTTAAGTCGATAGTTCCATCTGTAACTGCTCTTATGTACATTCTCTGCAATTGCACAGTAGCAGTCTAAGAGCTCAATTATGGTTGTTAAAAGCTGGAAATGCACAGAGAATGAGGCAACGAGGCACACAGCCCCAATAGTGATGCTTGACGGCACAGTGCCTTTAAAATGCATAAAGCCTCTGTAGAGCAGAGGAAAGCAAATGGATAGCAACAGATCTTGGAAAAATTCAGTGCTGTGTCCAGCTCAGCTCTTCTGCATTGCACGATGGATGGGACCGTGGTCCTTGGCTCTTGTCAAAGAGGACTCATTTTGATCTGACTAGAGCTGTTGTCAGTGGTAGCCACAAACCCTCCCTTGTGCTCCTAGACACACATGATGGAATTATGGCTACCTTGAACAGGCACATTTTCTGGGAGCGGGGAGAGTAAGGTGGATTCCCTCCGTTCTCATTCCACCATAGCACAACTGCACTGTGCAGCTATTATTTCACCTTAAATTTCTTCTCACTTTTAATATCCATTTTCCCTCGGCACAGTAAAGGAAAATATGGCTTCTTAAATTAGAATCCTCATGTGCTCTAGGCTCTTTGTTACTTGTTTGGTTTGGGCTTAATCTGTTATTTTGTTCATTCTTCTTGCCCTTCATTCATCTACAAACTCAGGCTCGGATTTATCCAATTTCCTTTTCTCTGATTTTTTTTCTTTACACTGCTTATATCTTGACTGCCTAAGAACATTGCTGCTGATTTTCTCCCTTTCGTCTGCTGAGTTGTCTTCCTTGCTCACTCAATCAATTAAATGATGTGCTTCCATTGGGAAAAGGCAACTGATATCTCAATTTTCCATTGGTAAAATCAGGGTCTTTCATCTCTTCTAAGTTTTTCATGAGTTCTGGCATCCTGTAATTGGATAGTTTAGGAAAGTCAACAGTGTAAAATGTAATCCTCTATCATTTGATATTGTTGTGCTCTGTACCAGTATGCCCATATATTTAACTGCATACATGTTGCACTGTATTTATAGTGGCCTGTGTATTCATACGTCACGGCTTTCCAATTCCCTCTGTTCCACATCAGCCCCATCATCTAAGGAGGCACCAGGTCCTCACCTGCACCCTTCTACATAGTAGATAAGAGAAGCAGCACAGAGGAGTTTACATGGGACAGAATTGCGAAAGCTTTAGACCCTTGAAGCTCTTTCCTCACCACAGCAAGCGCTAGCTACAGCCAAGACTACATGGGGGTAAAAGTCAGAATCTGTTTATTCCCTGCGCCCAACAAGAGTAGTTAGATGGGAGTGGCAGATAGAGGTGGAGAAGGGACAAGGTCTTAGCTCCACTCCACCCACTAAAAGAGACCAGCTATCACAGCTGGCATGGCTCAAAGAGGCCAGCACCAAACAACTAGCAAAAGAAAAAGAGAGAAGGAGTTATGCCTCATTGGGTTGCCTCCGAGGCACAATGTCTCCTGGAGCAGCCTAGGGCAATGCAATTTATGCAACACTCTTTGCTCGGGTCTGTGCCTAGAGCCACATTGTTGACTGTGTGTGGAAAAATATCTGCCATGTTTAATATTCTCACTGCAATTAGAAAGACCAATTATATTGTGAAAATGTATTACTCCACAGCGTGCCTGAACATCATGATGTTAAAATAAATGTGCAGCAATGTAATTCCATTATGAAATTTTTAATTCTTAATGTTTTCTGTTTACGTGCTATATTCACCAAAAGTCATAGCGATAAGGAAAAAACAGACAATATAAGATCATAACTACAGTACAAATTACATTTATGTTGGCTGATGGTTAATAGACTTCAGGAATTCTCATAGAGCTGAGGGGAATGTTGATATCTTCAGGGAATTTATGAAACAGCCTGCTAGCTATTTTGTTTATTATACTTTTTACATTGAAAAACAAACAAGGGCAAATCATCCCTCGAGAATGCTACCATGTAGACTGGATGGAGAGATCTAGCATATTACCATTTGGTTTTGTTTTCTTTCTGAAAGCAAAGAAAGTCAAATCTGAACATGTAGATTAATCCACTATCTGCTTTTGTGCACTCTGCCAGACTGAGTCAGTTTCCCAAAAGTAGCTCTGGATATTTGTCATCACATAGATGATTTATATCTACAGGGATATAGCAACATATTATGGACATGTTGGTAGTTAAGACTATGCTCAGATTTGAATTTAAAGCAAGAAGAAACCCTTCAGTTCTATACTTGAATCAGGGCTCTGTGTACTCCATGATTCTGTGTCTGCAGAATCTGCTGTGGAATGCAGTGCAAATTTCTGTGCTCTAGAACTTCAGTTTTTTGTTGGCTTTTGTTTGTTTTAAATTATATGTCCAACCCATAGAGTTACAAAGATAGTCTTGAAAACATGAACAAAAAATAACCAATGATGGGTTATTGTCCTTTGTTTGCAGATAGCCTGAAACAATAAGTCTAAAAATATGTGACCAGCCCCATTCTTCACATAGACTCCAAGATTCCACAACCAGGAAACGTAGTATTTTTCCAAGATGCTATGGAATTTAGCATTTCTACCATAGAATTTGCTATTTTACTGCAGACAGATGCCTGATATTTAATTTTCTTTCTCCCTACCCACTGGGACCTGGCTGCAGCTACCTCTTGCTCTTCAGTTTCCACACAAGGGGAAGTTAATTGGCTTACTGTGCAATGCTCTACATTGAGTCAGACTGTAGGCAACTAGGAAGCCCAGCTTGGAGCCAGGGAGTGGAGGGAATAAGAATAGGCTGGAGAATAAAGCAGAACCTGAGGCTTGGGCAATTAGGGAGATGTGCTGCTGAAACTGACTACATAGTTTTCCTGTTCCTCTCTGGCACACACAAGAGGAAGAAGGTTCCAAGTGAAGCCACCTGCACGACTTTGTGGGAATCAAGACAGGGAGAGTAAATCTGGGTGACCTGGAGGGCAAAGAGAAATACTCATCCTAAAAAAAACCAATTATTGGTGAATTTTACTTCAGTGAGTATTTTCAACAACAAGCCATTGCCATGTGCACTTATATAGAGGTGGGAGGGGCAGATAAAGGAACAGAGCAACAGATATATTAACACTGCCATGGAATGTTGGGCTGTTGCTGTGGATTTGGTCCCATTCCGCTATGTCTTACATAGAACCCAGGCTTTAACGATTGCATTTGATCTCCAAATCCGGCCCAATAATCCTAGAGGGTATGTCTACACTTCTGTTAGACACCCGTGGCTGGCCTGTGCCAACTGACTCAGGCTCGTGGGGCTTGAGCTAAAGAGCTATTTAATTGCTGTGTAGATGTTTCGGCTTGGTCTGAAGCCCAGGCTCAAGGGCCATGCAAGATGGGAGAGTCACAAAGCTTTGGCTGCAGCCCAAGCCTGAACATCTGTACTGCAATTTAACAATCTCTTAGCCTGGGCCCGAATCAGCTAGCCTGGGCCAGCCACAGGTATCTAAATGCAGTGTAGACATACCCTTAGAGGACATGTGATTTTGTGTGTGTGCGTTTTTAAAATATTAACTTTTGTCTGGAAAAATATTTCAAAACCCCTCATTTTGAAATTTTGCCTTGTTTTCCTAATATAGTTCATACTGCACACAATAGTCCTCAAAAACTCCAAACTTCACACATGCATGCATACTCTGGTAGTGTAACATTGACAGACTCTGGTACTCCGCGGGTGGGAGTGAACCTGGGTCCTCTGAAGCTTAGTGCATGAACCTCTACAGCATGAGCTAAAAGCCAACTGACTGTTAGCTAAGGCTGTAAAGCAGACTCATTATCTCTCTCCCCGCCCCCCCTCTCTCCCCCCTCCCCCCGTGCCACTAGATGGGACACATCATCACACCCAGAAGACATCTGGGTTACAATAGCACAAAAAATTCCCCTAGTCAGTTTTACCATTTTGAGAAACAAAAGACTAATCAGTGGAACTGTTCGTGCCCTTCAACCACAGGCACTGCCTTTCTCATTTCCCCAGGGGTGCTCGACCCCTGCTCTGCCCCAGCCCTGCCCCCACTCCACCCCTTTCCCCAAGGCTCCACTTCCACCATGGAGAGCCAGAGAGGGTGTGTAGTGCGTGTGGATTCTGGGGGAAGGATTGGGGCTATGTGAGTGGGAACATGGGGTAGGCAGAGAAAAGGGTACTTGAGAGGTTGATTAGGGCTTTGGGATAATAAGGGAGGGTTTCAAACCTACCTACCATGCAGGTTTCCATCAGATACCTACATTGATTCCGGCCAGCTCACATACTAGACTGTCTCAGAGTGGGGGACCCATGGCTCCCCAGGTTCACAGCTCTGGGTAGCCCTGCAAGACAGACTGACTTGGAACCTGGGCTCCATTCCCTTTCTTTCAGAATTTGGAATTTTTTGGTTTATGTTCCAAATCAGAATAAAACCAAATTTAGAAACATCAAAATTCCTCAGAGAAATTGAATCATCATTCTCCACCCAGCTATTATTCACACCTGTCAAAGCACTCCCTTGTTCTTCACGACTGTGCATATTAACAATCCATACTCACAGAGAACTCCTAATCTGCTTTTATTACAAAATTTCAAATCCCTGTATTTTGTCTACAGAACTCAACAATTTTATTCAAACTAACATGGGGTAAAAAAAACATTATGAAAGTGGCACACATTAAATGGATTAAAATGGCTGATTTGTCTCAAAAATGTAATCATGAGTGTATTTCTCTGGGGTTCCTGAGGGGATCGATTCTTGGCCATATGCTATTTACCACTTTTACCAATGACAAGGAAGAAAACAAAATCTGTACTGACAAAGTTTGCAGATGACAAAATGATTGTAGGTGTGGTAAATAATGAAGGAGACAGGTCACTAATCTGATTGATCTGGAACACTTAGAAAGCTGACACAAGCAAACTATATTTTTCAACACAGCCAAATGTGAAGTCAATCATCTAGGAACAAAAACTATATTTAGAGGATGGGTACCTCTATCCTGGGAAGCAGTGAGTTGAAAAAGACTTGAGGGTCCTGGTGGACAATTACCAATGCAATTCTTGAATGTATAAATAGGGGAATATCAAGTTGGAGTATCTGGTGTGACTGTTACTAGAATACCATGTCCAGTTATGATGTCCACAATTGAAGAAGGATGTTTAAAAACTGGGCAAGTATTCAGAGAAGAGCCAGGAGAATAATTAAAGTTTGGAAAACATGCCTTATATAGTGAAAGAGCCAAGGAGATCAAACAATTTAGCTTATAAAAAAGGTTAAATGCTGATTTGACCACAGTCTGTAAGTAGCCACCTGGCAGAGATAATTGTGGTAAAAGAGGGCTCTTCAGTCTAGTAGACAAATGCAGAACAAGATCTAATGGCTGGAAGTGGAAACTATACACATTCAGACTCAATACAAGGTGCACATTTTTACATGCTCTAGTGGATAAATGGAAAGAGACAGATACATCAAAAAGGGCAATAGAGACCAATAGGTGGAAAAAGAGCGATCACACCACAAGTCAATACTAATTCACCTCAGTCATTGTAGGCATTCAGTGTTCATTCCCTAGTGCAAAACACATTTGCTTATTAAGCTGTCACTATTTGCTTTCCCGAGAAAGAAGAGAATTATCTTCATTTTTCACAATTTTGAAAAAAGTATGATAGTTCACAAATTTTAAGGACCATTCCAGACGTTTACAGTATGTATGTAGAATTTGTATACAGAAATTATACATGTCAATCTAAAAAGTATTCAAGAAAAATAATTAAGTACCCACTCTGGTTTTCAGTTTATGGATAATAGAATGACAGCAGCCCTTGTCTAATCCAAACATATGCATCCAGAGATGATAGGTAATCCTCTAGTACAGTAATTATGGATGGATAGTATTCCCTCATCACATAACATACCTTTAGGTTTAATATATGAGGACACATATAACCTTTACTATTACCTTATTTTTGACTTTGTCTTGTTTGAGTCATCTGCGAGGACTGAGCTCAGAACCTCTGGATGTAAAAGCATAAGCCTCTATTCCAGGAGATAAAAATTAACCAGTTAGCTTAAAATGAAAGTAGTAGGAGAGTCATAAACCTCTCTCTGGTATAGCTGCTAAAAAGGCAAGGGCAAGTCTACACTTAAAATGCTACAGCAGCATAGCTGCACTAATGCAGCTGTGCCGCTGTAGCGCTTTAATGAAGATACTTTACACCAATGGGAAAGAGCTCTCCTGTTGGCATAGTTAACTCACCTCTCCAAGAGGCTGACATAGCTCTGTCTACACAGGGCATTAGGTTGGTATAACTGTTTCAACCCAGGGGGTTGGATTTCTTCACAGCCGAGTGACATAGTTATACCAACAAAGATCTGTGGTACAGACCAGACCTAAACCACACTATTTTACTGTGGATTATAGAAGACTGTAGTAAATGGACGTGGTGTATCTCTGTTAGGTTAGAGACCTGAATTCTATCCCCAACTCTATCTGAAGTGACCTTACGCAAATTAATTTATGTGAAATGGAGGAAAGATAGTATTCTCCCCTCCCTAGGAAAGACTGCTGTTGGGGTTAGGCTGCTATTTCTTTTCTCTGATATTTTAAAAGGAATCCATTGACTAATAACTAGGTTCTCTTAGCTTCCCAGGTAATCGAACCTCAGTATTAGGATCTTGCCCAATCCCAAGATATCTTCCCAGATTGTGTCTCTCACTCTATAATTTTTATCCTGAAGTGGAAGACTCCCCGACATGTTAACATCTTAATTGTATTCTTGAGCTTCATCAGGTTTGAACATTCCTAATTCTGTCATTTCAAATTGATCAGACTCAGAGTACAATAGTCTGTCTTTCCAATTTTGTTCCATTTGCTGTATAAACTGGAACTTCTCCCACTCTATGAATGTTTATACTTTGTTAGACTGTTCAATAAGAAAGCTGCTAAACAGTCACAAACGCAAGAAGCAAACAATCAATAATGTATTTATGTTTACCTTTTCAAACAGAAGCAAAGGAGAATTACTCCATTTGGAGAGATGATAGAAGAAAAGCTGGGGAAAGCTGAAATGCATAGACATTAAAATCACATAATTCTTTCTATAATAAGGTTTCATTGTTAATGTGATGAGTGAAAAAGGATAATATGACAAGTTGCATAATTATTACATGTCTGTCTATTCTTGTCAACGTGAGCTCATCAGAAGCTGTCTGAGTAGAAAAAGTGTACTCTAGTGCATTCCCCTTTCACAAGATGAACTGGTTTCCACTGAGAGAGATAATGTGGGTGAAGTAATACCTTTTTCATCAACAGAAGTTGGTCCAATAAGAGACCCACACAGCTCTTCTTCCATTCTGGGCCTTACCTGACCCAGAGCTCTGTGGAAAACTTAAAAGCTTGTCTCTTTCATCGATAGAAGTTGGCCCAATATAAGATATCACCTCACCTGCCTTGCTTCTCTCAGATCCTGGGGCCAACACAGCTACAACACCACTAGTTAGCATAAAATGTTGGTTTCTTTAGAAGTAAAGTGGAGTGTAACAGGGAAAAAAGGCTTGGCATAGCTACATATTAAGATCAAACACAATCTGACTGTAAATATATAACGTTTGCTCTAAAATGTTACCAAAAGATTTACTAAAATAATGTCATTTTAGTTTGGAAAGATAATTAAAAATTACTGTATGCCTCAAATTGTATGCCATTACAAAGTCAATATGCTTTATTTTCTGAAAAGGAAAATTACTCAGGGGAGCTCAAAAGAGGACATACAAGGAAGTAGAGTCTCCTTGAAACTCTCAGATGGAATTATTGGAAATAAACTATCTGAAATAAGATTCAGAAAATTTATCTAAAAATAGGTCTGTAATAATTACTTCAAAAAAGACCCATAACATGCCTTGTTCTATATAAAAGCTAATTTTTATTTTTAAAGATACCAACAACTAGCAAAGTTATGAAACAATTTTTTTCTATCAATCAGAAGTACTGTAATGTATTGAAAAATATCATCAAGACCTCACCCCAATAAACATGCACATGCTTAAACTGAAATATTCAAATTTATTCAGTAACTGAATTTTTGCATCTATCTTAGCAAAGTTTTGTAGCTTTTGTAAACTTTTTGGATTGATTATGAATAGCTCTCTGTGTTTATTAAATATTCACATTATGTTGATTAGTTGTCAACTGTCACTGTAACTAAAATAATAGAGGAGGGCATTAATAAGTTACTGGGGCTTTCAATCTTTCAGAGAGAGTGAATGTTTTATGGAAAGCTAGCTAATGCATTTAAGAAAATGTTTAATCTTCTCTTTTACACAACTTTACACAAGTTGCTCCTAGAAGAGGTGAACAGATTTGTTGGCTGGCTTTAGTTGGATATTGTCATATCACCACAAAGTAATTGTCCTTTGCATTTGTCTGATTGCAAAGAGTGAAGTCACATCTTTGACTTGTTCATTTAAGCAGCAAAGAATCCTGTGGCACCTTATAGACTAACAGACGTTTTGCAGCATGAGCTTTCGTGGGTGAATACCCACTTGCATCTGAAGACTTGCATCCGAAGAAGTGGGTATTCACCCACGAAAGCTCATGCTGCAAAACGTCTGTTAGTCTGGTTCTGTAGAAGCAGCAAAGAATCCTGTGGCACCTTATAGACTAACAGACGTTTTGCAGCATGAGCTTTCGTGGATGAATACCCACTTCTTCGGATGCAAGTGGGTATTCACCCACGAAAGCTCATGCTGCAAAACGTCTGTTAGTCTATAAGGTGCCACAGGATTCTTTGCTGCTTCTACAGAACCAGACTAACACGGCTACCCCTCTGATACTTGTTCATTTAAGTAACTCTGTGCCATGTCTCTATCAAGCTGTTTCGACAACCTTGTCCCCATGTTGTGTCAAGAAATGCCCCATCCCATATGAAAATATACCCCCTTCTCTTGTGAATACATCAGCTTGGAACGTACTTTAGAGGAACATTTGTGTGATAATACCTGAATACTGACATGTATATGGAAAAATGAATATAAAAGGGAGGATGAACAGCTGAAATGAATTCATTCTAAAATTTGTTAGAATATTCTCAGGTTTTAATTTTGCAGTGTTGACCCATCTCTTCTAAAAAAAATAAAACATTTAAAAAACTTGGGATTTCACTTTTGCTTGAAGAGTTGCATTAAATTTGCAATGCATCACATCTTTACAAAATTCACAGTTTGAATGGGAGTGATATATGATGCAGGTTTATTTGAAGGGGAAAATACATATTTTACTTGTTTTTACAGCTCAGGTCTGTACCACAGTATTTATTTTAAGAAATTATAAAGAGGAGAAAACAGATTTTCACCAGTCGCATCCTCACCTATATTCCTTCACCATACATAGTACTGTGCCTCATGTAAATGAAATTATCTAAATAAATCAGTCTGTCATTACTGAGATTTAGATATGATTGACTACTAAAATAGCTCAATCACAAGATAACTTTCACTCAGTGGTTTCCAAACTCTCATACCAGCTCAATATTAATAAAAAACTTAAAATCTTAATATGACGTACAGATCCCGCTATCATGCATTTTCAATGAAAAGCTACTTCAGTAGTCTGTATAACTGTGGTAGCTAAAATCACCTAACTGCATGAGCTAGACCACTTAACTTATAGTAGCCTGATAGAAATGGAGACTAGTAAGAGAAGGCAACTGGACTATTCAGATAAACTGAGTTTGCTATGGATAGGTCTTTTGGATAAACCTTTAAAACAAACAAAATCTGGATGTGCTCTGCGTGGACAATATAGATCCTATAAGACTCCTTAAAGTATAGTTCTATCCTGCTTCCCTTAGCCAAATGTACCTTCCTCTCTCTGTTATATTGCACACTTTACACTGCATGTCTGTATGGCTGCTGGCCAAGAGGTGAGAGTACTTCAGAAGTATTATATGTACTGGATGTAGATGTGAAATGTTTTAGGATCCTCTGGGAAAGGCGCTCTATGAAGATATTATTAAATGAAAAATATAATGACCAGTGAAATGGAGTACAAAAAAGCCCGTTTATGTGACCCTTGGATATCAGAAACTTTGTTTTCCAAGATGACAATATTTTTCTGGTGGTTTCCAATAAATGAGTTATTAATTGGATGCCTGATCATCCATTTCAGAGGATTCAGCAGGATTTCGGTGCTGAGCCTACACTAAAGTGCTTCAGTTAAGGTCTCAAAACCGTGAAGTACTTTTAGACCCAACATGTATGCCTACAGATGATATGCACAGCAATCAGCATTGTATGACTGTCCTGACAAATTAGAAGAAATAGATTTAGCTAGAAGCAAATCAGATGCATGTTTTCTTTGTCAGAGGAACCAACCATCCAACTCTCAAGTAGTCATTCAAGGATCTCAATTTTATCCATATTGACAGTAGTCAATATGTAAATCAATTTGCCCAAGCTGAAGACAATTGTGTACATCCAGAAGTGCATCTCTCACATACATTACAGGCTGTGACCATTTAAGACCAAGCCTAAAACAGGGCTAAATTCAGTGCTAAGGGGGCAGATTCTCCAGTCTCTTGTATCTTGTGCCTGTATGCAAAATGGGTGTAAAGTGGACGTATAGAACACTACCATTCCGATTTGGTAACAAAAGGTAACTACTCTGCACACGTAGGAATTGGAACACTTCTCCCAGTAATTTGTGCTAGGGTATGCCAGGGCTGAGCCCTGGCACCTCTGGGCTTGCCATGTCAGAAATGAAAATAAAAAAATTGCTTGAGCCCCGGCACCTCTTTCATTACAATTTAAGTACTGACTTCTCTGCTTTGAGAAAAGGGTGGAAGGTGTAAGGCTGTGGAGAATCAGGTCCCTGGTGTTCAGACTGCTCAGTTTCAAGGCTTTTGTTTTCTTAAAGGAGAGAAGTACAGCAAAATATGTTTATTCATTCACATTCTGTATAATGTTCTTACAAAAATTATATCAATTTGGAGAGTTCAAACTGCACATCTATGTCTGCAAATAGTCATTTGAAAAAAGTTTAATAATGAAATATTTGAAAAATGCATCATTTAAAATTACTATGAAGATAGAAATTGTTTCTCAGAATAAACACCACCAAGATTTACAGTACAATCTAAGTACAGGCTATCAATTGTGATCTACTGGTGGCAAGGCTAGGCAGAACTATACTGAACTAAAATTTATTTTTCATAGCCTCAAGGCATTTTAATGTCTTAGTAGCAGTAACAACAAATTACCTAAAAAAAAACTTTTAATAGGCTACAGTAAATTAGGAATGAAGAGTAATGCAGATCTGGGTGTAATGGAGCAGAATTAAACAACTCATATAATAATGAAATAACACTTCTGGCCTGACGTGTCATGAAAATGGCTTTTTACTATAAATTCAGGTTAAGAACTATTTTGATATTTCACCATTGCCATTAGCAGCAGCCCTATTATCTCCACCGCTATTCAGAAATATTTTACTATTCTATAGTATTATATAGAAATTCATATTTTTACTCCAAATTATATTACTCTTAGAAATTTATAAATTATAATATAAAATGATAGGATTCTAGGAATCTAACTATTGCTTCTTATCATAAGAAGAAATCAATAACTATTTTAGCATGAATCATGACTTCCTTTCCTTATCACTCGAGGGGAAGTTCCTGCCCTTACCAATATTGAGCCAAGTTCAAAGCATTGGTCCTTATCTTCAGGGTGATCAACAGCCCAGGCTTAGCGTAAGTACAAGATCACCTAAAGGTCCTAGATGAAGACCTCACTTAACAACTCTTCTCCTAAAGCATAATAAAAATCTCTATCCACAAGGGTTAAATTAATCTGTGCAGGCAACAGAGCTTTTCTGAGGGCTGGTCAGAAACTGTGGAATGAACTCCCAAAAGGACTGCGGTACATCACAAACCTTACCATCTTCCATTTCAGGTGCAAGGCACATTCTTCAACCTTCTTTTTAATCAGAAACACACAGTAGCATGTACATTTAAGGAAGAAAACCAAAACCCTATCAAAACAGAAGGTTACACTGAACATCATTGTCCCTGTGTACATGCACACACATATGTGTACACACACACACACACAGCTGTTTCCAGGTATCCGACATAAAATATGTACTCAGTCTTTGACCACTTCTTCCCATAACTTACATCATAGTGAAGCATTACACAGATATATAATACTTCATGTTTATGGTATATATAGCACCTAGTAGAGCATCCATTTTCGACTCTGTCATTTGGTAATGGGTAATAGAAATTTCTTCTTTCCTGCTTAAACTCTATTAACATATTCTTAAGTAACCACTTTTCCCTCTGACATTTTAAGAACGTTTTGTTGTTTATTATAGTAGGGGAGGATGTTTATACTTCCCTTTCCCTTCAGAAAAACACAATCCTTATTTTTTGTATTGAGAATATTGCCTAATGCACAACTGAATTTCAGGGACCCCTTCACTGTCTATCAATATTACAAATTGCATTGCTAGCAACTCTAGGATGTCAAATGTTGCAAGTCAAAACTCATTTAACAAAAAATATTGAGGAATGAAGCAGTCAATTTTCAGTGTGGAGTTTAGTGGTGAACTCCCATTATTAATAACATAAGCCACGTACTTAATTTCTTTTATGAAACACTAGATATTTAGCCATTATTATAGCAAGGGCTATGTGCTAAAACGGGTTTTCATTGGAGTCTATTCTACATCTTTTTATATCAGTTACAGCGTTCTATTGCGTCTTTGTTTCTTCAAGTGTCCATTGACCCTTCCCCTCTCGCCCAGCCCCTTCTATCTGGTCTTAAATGAGATTCCATAAAATTTATGCTGTGTCAGTATAAACTTCTTAAAATATTACCCATCCGCCACAATTAACCAACATGACACTCTAGACTAGAGAAGTGGAGATTATTGACATATCCTCTATTATGGGCTGAAGCAGGAGATAAATCTAAAAATGTGAACTCCACCTTAACTGTAGGATCTAAACCATTTTTTACTAACATTAGAAACTGGATTATTATTTTTTTTAAAAACTGCGTGATGAAACATATCCTTTTTTGTGTGTTGGTGGCATCTGCAATAAGACCCTCAATCACCTGAACTTGAGTTTTCCTCTTGATTCTTGGATTCTAGTTATGGTGTGGGCCACAAAAAAAACCTGTTTTAAATGAATGGTTATTAAAACATCAATATGTTCCAACTTAGACTTTAACAAGCATGCCATACCTTTCAGTACTGCAGCTCCAGGTTTTCTACTTTCATTTCTTTCTTGCTTCAGCTTCTCCAAAGCAAAATGTAAAGTTCAAATTTATGTGATTACATCCAAGCAGGGAGGAGGTCTAGAGAACCTCAAACACTAGAAGTTTGGATAGGCACCCTACAATCTTGATAACAACAATTCCACAGTGCCCATGCAAGAGACACATTCTATGGCTTAGAGGCAAATTCTGTGCCCATAGCATGTTCAGAAGGCTGACTAGAAGTACTTATTGACTTAACATTTTTCAGTGACTTAAAAAAATAAATAAAGAGAACCTCTATGAATATAACATCTGCTGCCCACCCTGATGATCCATTGCCAGAGACTAATAGCTCACCAATATATAATTATGGACATTGCATCTGGTGTGGCCTCAGAAGAGTTTGCTGCATTAAAAATAGATTTATGAAATTAAAATTAGACTTAAAGACAGAACTTTGGATGACTTGTGTGCAGCCAGCACAAATTTGCTTGCTGACTTATTTTTCTCCTGCTTAATGCACCAGAATGGTTGTGCGGGTGGTGGTGCAAAAGTCTGTGTCATAAAATGTTATTTACCAAATGGATAAACAAGGGCATAGCTATGTTTGTATGTACAGAGATCATAAACACTAAGGGCATGTCTACACTGCAATAACATGCTGCTGTTGGCCTGTGTCAGCGGGCTCAATCTCATGCAGCTCAGGCTGGGGGGCTATAAAATTTCAGTGTAGACATTCAGGCTTGGGCTGGAGCCCAAGCCCTGAGACCCCACCACGAGGAGGGTCCCAGAGGTTGGGCTCCAGCCTGAGGATCAGCACTGCATTTATATAGCCCCACAGACCAAGCTCTGCGAGATCAAGCCAGCTATGCATGTTTTGTTACAGTGTTAATACATTCAAACTTAATTCTAAAGGTTTTTTTTGGTTCCATAAATATATTTCTTCTGAAGGGCCAGGTTATTCTTGTGCAGGTAAAATGAGGGGCAGTAAGAATGGGAAGCAGAATGCAAAGAGCCTCCCACACACGGATACACACACTTTCCTTTTGCACAGCCTACGCAAGGGCCAGGGGCAACAATAATCTCCATGCTCAAGAAAACTCAAACTGCTGCCCCCAAGCCCAAGAATTAACTGTCCCCCAGGGGAAAGGGACACCGAGTGACCTAGAGAGCTGATCCGGTGCACTGGGTCAGTATTCAGCACCATTCAAATGTATGACCCAATTTAATCCCCCTACCCACTCTGAAAAATTGGTGCACACCCTGAATTCCCCCGAGGGTCAAAACAGCTCCATACCACCCCTATTCAGAGCTGCACTTATAAGTATAATCTAGACCATACTGTGGGAACAATATCATTGATCTAAAGTTATAGTAGACAGTTTAACTACATTTTCCTTTATTTAACAGCTTTGTGTAAGGCACTCTTCCTGTGTCAGTAGCTGCTGATTTGTATGTTTCATTGTTCCCAACGTGGGTATTGTTTTTACATTTAGTCTAAATAAATGGTTCAATTGTTTTTTTTGCATGGGACATATGGCTGTTCAGGAGGAGGAATTATTCACATCCAAATTTCTCTCACACTTTGAGAGATGCATGTTATTAATAGCAATGACCATATGCAAGTCTGCTACATGCAGACTCTGACATATGCCAAACATAGCTAGGAATTAGGATATTGCTACTATTATTAGTATTATTGCTGTTAATGATTACAGTGCTTGTGCACATTAGTTTAATCAGGCAGCAGCCTTTGGAAATAGATATGAATATGTATGAATTTAAGAGAGTTAAAGGTTGGGGGTAGCCTGGGAGCATAGTAGACGGGCAGATACTTGAAGCATGAACCAAGGATCTAGCCAGAAGCAAAGTGCATGGTCATAACAGGTAGTCATGTTTTAGCAATTGGAGCAAAAAAAATGAACATCCTGTAAATTTTATATCTCAACCGCAAACCAAAACAAATTTTACCAATATAATTCTATGTAACGTTTTACATTTAAACTATTTAAAGTCAACGGTAAAAATAGGTAACAGATCAAAGCACACATATTAAACAACTGTGCACTTTTGTTAGAAAAAACAATTGATCAATTATTGTTAAGAACCCAGAAAGTCTATATTTAGAGGTTACAGTTCTCTTGCGCTTATGGATTCTCAGTTGTAAAAATAAAATAAATAAAATAAAAATGTATTTACAGTAGAACATAAAACTGACTACACCACCATCCTAGGATAATTCTGTGCTCCTCCTGGATTATTCCCCCTTTCCTACTCCCCCCTGCCCGATAAAACTAACATTGAGAATACAAAGATGTCAAGTAATAAATGAATCATCCCAAGCTCAATAACTTCATAAACTCAGAGCTTTTCTTGAAATGAAGCAGATGTTAGAAATTTAGCAAAGGATATTGTTTAGTGGAATGATTTCTGTAGTGAGCTCTCTGATCCTTCTGTGCCTTTTCCTTTAGGTGCAAATTTAATCAAATACAGTTATTAAGGCATTATGTTCCACTGCTCTGTGTAGCATTAGTTTTCTTTTCTCCTGCTAGACACTGAATAGTTGCCAAAAAACAGTTCTGGGAGGATTTTGTGATCTGTATGACATTTCCCAATTAACTTAATATATGAAGTTACATATATGCACATTATAACAATGTGCCTTAGAGATTTACTTTTAGGGTTTTCCTCTCCCCCCACCTATTTCTGGATGTTTAATTAAAACACTTCATGCAAACATTTACCGCAAATAAATTAGAGAGAAGAAAAAAATATAACTAAAATTAACTAATATCACCTTGCTATTCAGTTGGAGGCTTGGGGGGCAGACCTCAACACTGATATAAAAATGAGATTAATAAAATTATTATAACCTAGGCCTGGTCTACACTGGGGGGTGGGTTCGAACTAAGGTACGCGACTTCAGCTACGCGAATAGCTGAAGATCGAACTACCTTAGTTCGAACTTCTTACCTGTCCAGACGCCGCGGGATCGAAGTCCGCGGCTCCCCCGTCAACTCCACCACCACCGTTCGCGGTGGTAGAGTTCCGGAGTCGACGGGAGCGCGTTCGGAGTTCGAACTATCACGTCTAGATTAGACGCGATAGTTCGAACTCCGAGAAGTCGAACACTACCCGTCGACCCGGCCGGTAAGTATGGACGTACCCCTAGAAAAGAGTTTGTTACAAACATGTTTGCACTTTACTGAATATTAAGATATAGCTACAAGAGTGTTATGGCCAGGATATTTGGAAATACTATATAACAATATATATGTTTAGCTAGTTATGTTACAAAACATTAAAGCTAATCAAAGAAACTCCAGAAGGTTTCTGCTTCTATCTCCCAAGGACAAGGAAACATTAAGCAGACAAACGATGTAAGCATTTTTTTAGGAAGAAACCTGATTGTGAATGGAATGTATGGTGAGTTATCAGGGCAACAAATCTGTGAAAAGTGGGTTCTACCAACCCCATCCTCTGGCAAGAAAACATGCTTGTGCTCTTATAAAAGTTCTAGAGAAAAATATTCATAGTTGGAGAAGTTTTAAACTTTTATTTCTTAAATGTTGTAATGGCAAACACCTTTTGAAACACATGTTTTCAAATATGTTAGCAAAATGCAAAACTCCTAATATAACTCCTAAGGAAATTGCTATGTAAGTGGTAAAATACTTTATGTACCATCATGAACTCTAATGACCTTGTTAAACTAGAGTAAGAAGCCATGTAAGTATAGACTATTTATATTAGTGGGGAATTTATTACTGGCAATGTACAAGAAAATCCTTACCCATCTCAGGAAGACAAGAAAGTCATTGTTCCAAAAATTGTCATGTAGAATTGACTGAAGATGAAGGCTTTCTAAAACTTATTTAATTTTAAAAGACTATTTTGAGAACTAAAAATTCATGTTCGGATTTTTTTGAAAACAGAGTTTCATTTCCTGTCAAAATAAATTGAAAGACTATCTCAAAGAATGGACTGAATAAAAAGAATTAAAATTAGCTTTGAAAGTTATCTGATGCTTTCCTGCCACAAGAAGAACAAAGGCAATTAAAGAAATTTATATTTTCTTTAAACAGACGGCATATTCGGGAGTTGAAAGTGTCAACTTTGCCAAGGCATGAAGCCAATGAAAGGGTTACAGCAAGCAACTTGAATCTAAACAAGCACTAAGAGCAACGTTTTCTTATAATTTCATGAAAATAGGATGGAGAAAGGTATGAAAACACTGAATTGAGAACCCTCACACACACTTTCTGCTATCCTGCTCAAACACAGCACTCCAGAAACAAGCTGCTGCAGACAGATAAGAAAGAACAAAAGAACCCAAGAAGAAACCACCCCAAGGAAAACCTCCCCAAGACTTCAACATGGATTGGTGAGAGGAAGTTAACTAAGTCACTGCCAAGTGATTGGGTTTAAAACTCTTGTAATGATTTTATTGGAATACTGAAATGCTGTTGTAACTTAAATTACTTACTGTTTCTCTCTTGATTACCAAATGGTTAGACCATATATTCCTGGAGAAGAAACAGGGGCTAAACATTGGTAAACAGAGAAATAGTATGTTCAACTGGATTTAGAATTCTTAATATTTGTAATTGGCCTGTCTTAAGACAGCTCCTTAAATGGCTTTTTCTAAGTAACTAATTCCATAGGAGTTAGTTAAGATTGTTTAGCTCTTTATGAATAACTAGACAGGCTTCACTCATCCTTAAACCAAATATTTTGCTACATATAAATAATTGTAAGTATCTAATGAGATACTAACACTGGGAAAAAATAGGTTGGTCTTAACTTACCAAGAGAAAATTGACATACCAAAGTCTCGTGTACTCTCAAGTGCATAATATCTGGTAAAAGCTCTCCACAAAAAGGCATGTAAAAGGGATTGTAACAGAAGTAACCAGTTTATAACTTGTACTCAATCATATGCATTGTTTTTTTCCCTTTCTTTAGTAAGCAGATAGCCATGGTTAATAATTATGATTATTTTGCTTTGTCTTGATCATGGTGTCCCCTAAGATATGTTAAAGAATTCTTCTGATTATATAGTGGGAGACACACCACTGAGTTGGCAGTAAGAGAAACAACTAGTAAGAGCTGGCCTACCATTTCTGTTTTCTCTAAACTAAACATTGTTCAAAATTTTTAAAATAAAATTATTTGGCTTCCAGCAATTTAAAACTATCCCTTGTTTCAATTCATTATTAACAAATCAGAACTAATGCATATCAAGTACACAAAAAGTTCGATTTCAAACCTCAGGCTCAAAATAAAATGTAAAACTTTATAACAACTAAATCCAGAAAAGTATGAATACAAAAAATGAAAGCCTAAATTTTCAAAACTAGGAGTTTAAAGTTAGGCTCTTAAATCTACATTTGGGCACCTCAATAAGTGACCAGATTTTCAGAAGTGCTGAATGCTCCTCAGCTCCAATCTGAAGTCAGTGGCAGTTTCTGGATGCTCAACACTTACGAAAAAGGAATAATCACTTATTTAACTTCCCAAACATGGATTTAAGAACCTAATTTTAGACTCTAGTTTTGAAAATCTTGGCACAATTTTTTTCCTGTAAATGTCAGATAAGCCTTCTTCTATGACTGTATACCTACATGAGTTAAACACACTAAAATTGATGCATTATGACTCCAAATTCTTTCCCTCACCATATATTCATCTGCTGTCTGATTTTCCCTCCCTTCAAATGTAATTTGTAGATTTATTCTCCTCTATATGACTGGCACATAGCTTTTGTTTCCCCAGCCTGCCTCAAAGTCCTTGTCAAATTTTAAACAGTGTACAAATGATCTTTCAGAGCTCCTAGTTCTGTAATTAACAACTGAAAAGATAAAATTATGCTCAGATTTAGAAGTCATACAACAGAAGTTAAATTTGACATCTGAGTTCCCAAGCAGTCCTTGGAATAAGACTATTTCATGACATAAAATAAATAATCATATTAATAAGTTTTGCATAACTAGTGTCATATCTTCTGCGCATAATTGCTGTATAACAACACTACAGTATGCAGCAAAATCAACGCCGACAACAGTAAATTCACCAGTAATAATGAAATTACCTACTGATTCATGTCAATACTACTGCATCACTTCCCATAACCGTGCAGTTGACTTATGTTATTGTATATTAACATTTGACTCATTGTATTTATTAATATATTAAATACAGAAATTTTAAAGTAGTTCACATTTTTAGTAACACACTTCACATTTTATACAGCTTGCATCAAAGATAATATCTTCCTCCAAACACCAGGTCATATATCTGCTCATGAAAGCCTTTTCAAGAAAATCCTGTTAATTTTGAAAATGCATCACTAAGCAATGTTATTTCATAAAGAATGACAACAAAAACACCAAAATGCTAATCTAGTAAGAGACAGAATGTTCAGATCTTTTAACTGCTTAACCTAATGGAAATTATCTCTTCTGTCTAGGGTGATCAGATGTCCCGATTTTATAGGGATAGTCCTGATTACGTCCAATATGTCTGTTAGTCTATAAGGTGCCACAGGACTCTTTGCTGCTTTTACAGATCCAGACTAACCGGCTACCCCTCTGAGTCCTGATTTTGGGGTCTTTTTCTTCTCCTATTACCCACGACCCCATGTCCCGATTTTTCACATTTGCTGTCTGGTCACCCTACTTCTGTCAGCTTCACAAGTGCATGCTAATTCCTTCCAAACAACAGTCTTATAAAAATAGTATTTCCCCTTGCCTTGCACCATCCACATACGCTGTTGGTGAAGCATTGGCACATGGCCAACAAAATGACAAAGAACCAATTAATTAAATGATAGAGCTATTTCTTCAGACTAATTTTTCTTCTGCATATAAATCCTAACTGCCAGATTGCCTTTTGTCACTCAAACTAACATTTTAAATAATTGTTTTAAGGCCCTCAAAAGGCTCTAGCTCTATCTTCCTCTCACCACAACTTAGTGTAGAATGACAGTAGCTTTAAAAACCATAGGGCAGACAGAAATGCATAGGTTCTGGATGTTCATGAACAAAAATGGAGGACAGTTAGATGTGAAGGAGGTTAGACCCAAGTCAGTCATAAACACAGGAGTATTATTTGCAGAGAGGAGCTGTATGAGCTGATTCTTATATCTGTTGGAAGGCCCATTTAACAAGTGTGTACTTGTTTATATGTGGAGCACACAATGATTTTGCAGATCATCTCAAACTCATGCTCCTAAAACCTTTACATCACTCCTCCCCAACATGTGTTTTGTACACAAAACAGATATGTTAAAGAAACCATTTTAAAGAATGTTTTGGAGAGTTTAAAAAAAAAGAGTGATTATTTCTTATACCACTATCTTTAAATCCAGGTGATTTTGTCACTATTAAGGGCCAGATATTAAGTGAACAAATATTGAGTCCAGGGGAATTGCTGTATGTGTATTTATAACAGACAAGGATCTGGTCCTTAGAGTCCAAATGTGCAGGGCTCAGAAGGAGAGAAATACTAAAGTGAATAAATACAAAATTACCAAAACTTACTTTTGTAGGCATGTCATGACTTTAATGGCAATTATCTCAGGCTCTTTCATGACTAGAGAAGGTGTTTGTGCCACTGGTAATCTCCCCTCCCTAATAACATAAAGCTCATGTTTCTAGCCTTGCAGAAATAAGCAGTGCCCAAACTTAATGCCATAAGATTTTTATGCCACTAGACCAGAAATGTATCTTGTCTGTCTCTGAGCATGAGTCAGGGATAATTTTCTTTGGGAGAAAGAAGAGGAAGAACCATTTCTTCCACAGATTGATTTTACTTTAAATTACCTTGTTTGATGCTGTTCAAGGGGTTGTCCTGGGAGAATTAGTGGCCAGCAAGTAGGCAAGGCAGGCAAAAGGGCACAAACAAATTTATTACATAGTTCTGCTCTTTTCTACATGGATATGTCCTCTACATATGCGGTACATAAATAACTAAAATATGTTTGAGCTCACAAAGGGGGAGCACTGAACCATCTGGAAATAACAACTGCCTACATAGCCTAAAGTCTTCTCCCTTTTGGATATGCATTATGATGCATCTTTGATTACATGATCATATACTATATTTTCTGCAGGACCTCTGCCTCATTCAGTGTGCAAGCTGTATGGTGCGCAATGAAGGGGATGTCTTTACTGAATGATATAAAGGTCTTTGTGGGTTCCCCTCCAGTTTATCTTCTTAACATTGCCTCATTCATTATACACAATCCTTTTTCTATTCACTCATTCACCACATAACCTTGTTCTTGGTTTAAGGTGAATTCTGGTTTGAGTTTGGTTACGGGGAAAAGCTGCTATAAAAGAGGAGGTAGTAGACAGATTTTTACTTATTAAATAACTTTTTTTTTTTAAATGTGCTCTATATTATGCGTCTTTTCATTTGAAAAATCTTGTGCGTATTTTTTTTAAAATACTGATTTTGTGCAATATTAATACATTATGTGCATCTAATTATCTTTGTGAGCTATTTTTATTTCCATTTGTATTTGGCACTACACAGCATTGTGGTGCTGGGAACTAGTCAATGTCAATGATCACTCCTAAAAGATATGTGTAGTACTTAATTACAGACATTGAAATCTATTATGTGGTTCCTTCTCATTAGGAAAAGATAGATTACTAAATGGGAAAGCTATTTCTCCCTGCTCTATCTTGTAGGTGAATCCAATTCTTCAACCTTGAGATGACTTAATAAATCTTAAATAATTAACTCACTATTTTACATACTACAAAGGAAATAATCAAATATGTTAAAACTGTAGATTAATGGAAACCCAAGTATTCTAGTTCACAAAGACGACACACCAGAGCATTTAGAGAATTTGAAGAGAGTAAGATTTTCCATATGCATCATTGTTTTTGAGTGTCTCCTATAATGGGAATTTCTTCCCTCATTCCTGGCTCATTTTAGATCAGTGCCTTCTTGAATTAAAACAAATAAAAAATAAAAAATAAAAATGCATGACATTTAACAGCCAACACTTTCTCTACCTGACAGTTATCATCTCCATTGCAGTGCAGGTGCTTGTTAATGTAAGACTGAGAGCAGAAGATTTTTCTTGTGATTGGGAATTAATTTATTACATGTATCTAAAGTGTCATTGTTAGACAAACCATTTTATCCAAATTAACTAATCAACTTGAAAATCACTGGTATGGAATTAGTACTATCTATCTATATACACACACTATCATTTTGAGCCATACAAAATGAGAATATAGTCAGCTATCAATAAACTAAGAATTTTTTTTTGCTTATGAACCTAGGACATGGATCAGCGTCAGCACTGGGCCTGGCCCAGGGAAGCTAATGATCCAACCAGCAGACCAAATTTAGTGATAAATCCTGGTCATGTGGCACATGAGGCATATTATGCATACACTAAGAAGAATAGAAGAGTGTACAAATTGGAACTGGCATATGAAAACTGAATGGCAATTTTGTCATGATGAAGTTTACAAAAAACATCTTGGATGTTCTTTTGATTACAAAACGAAAAAGGATGGCACAGGCAACACAGGTTAAGGACCCACATAAGGTTAATGGAATCTCTCTTTTATGACTTGTTCATGAATCAAGTTTCTCCTACAAAGCATGGTAATAAAGCATCTCCCACAAGCAAAGTTTATCTCCCAAAGCATTATTCTCCTCTTACACTGAACATACAAACCACATGGAAATGAATGGGCATTGTGTGCCTGAACTAAGTAAAGACAGACACAGAAGTGTTACCTGGTTGCACCTTATTCTAATGTTCATTTTATTTTTAAATGCATTTTCAGTTAATATCTCAGAAAAATAATATTTGTTAGAGAAAATGGTTGAACAAGAAAACATTTGAAAAACATCATATAAAAATACCACTCAGCAATCAACACTATATTCAATTGAACAAGAAAGGAATGGGTCTTGAAAACCTACCTTGAGGTACTGCTTAATTTTGGCTTGATCCAGGTCCCTGGTACCTGTCTGTGCTCTAGCCAGATTCTGTTCTGCATCAGTTAGCCACTGACTAAAATTCTTCATGTCATGGTGGAAACACTGCCACTTCTTCACAGCTCTTTCAAAGCGTCTACAGGTGGAAATGGAAACCAAGTGATGATATTTTAGTATGTTATTTAACTAGAAAGAGAACAATCAAAAGTTTTTTTATGTTTCTAGTGTCAAATGCTGTGATTTTGATGCCTTTATGTGCTTGAAATTTTTAATACCTACATGAAAAGAAAACATTACAGAACTTCTAAGCTGTCACAAGATTACTGAGCATGTAAGCCACAGGGCAGTGTCTTATCCATTTTTTGCTTCTTTTTTCTTTTTCTCTTAAATATTTTAAACAAATTCCATGCTTATGAAAGGCGCTCCACTGACGTATTTGAAAACCTGAAGTCCTGTGCTAATCCACAGAATTGGCACAATACTTGCAGAAGCAGTGCCATCTGCCACACTACCCTGCCAACATGCCTAGATACTGCTATAAAGGAAACACCATTAAGTATGAAAGGGTAGCTCAGTTCCCATGTCCTAGCAAACAGGAGCACATAACAGGGGAGTTTTGCAAGAGAGTTTACAGCATGGTGGGGGGGAGGGGGGACGCTACATACACTTAGCATTCCTTACACTTTTTAAACTTAAGCCAAAAAACATCCCCTGATAAAAACAAAAGTCCTGCAACAGAGTGGGGGCTACCCAGATTACTGCACCCAATGCAGCATGTATGATTACCTGCCCTATGGGCAGATGGCATGTGTGTGCATTCAGTGCAAGGAGCTCCTGGCCCTCAGAGACCGTGTATGGGCTTTGGAGACCAGGGTGGCTGAGCTGGTGGAGCTAAGGGAGACAGAGAGGTACACAGATGAGAGTTTATGGGACACAGTAGAATAGTCCCACCCCCAGTCTGACAGCCTTTGTGCTGTTGAGGAGGATGAAAGCCTCAGGGAAGGAGAACATCCAACTGGACCAGAGGGAAACAATCATATAATTGGGACCCTCCTTCCAGATAATGTTGTGGTATCCTCTTGCACTGAGGATACCTCTTCAGGAGAGGAAACTCCAGTTATTAGGAAGAGACGGATATTAGTAATGGGCGATTAAATCATTAGAAACATAGATAGCTAGGTTTGCGATGACTAGGAGAAATGCATGGTGACTTGCCTGCCTAGTGCAAAGGTTGCAGATCTCTCAAAACATCTAGATAGACTTATGTGTAATGCTGGGGAGGAGCTGGTGGTTGTGGTACATGTAGGTACCAGTGGCATTGGGAAAGATAGGAGAGTGGTCCTGGAGGCCAAATTTAGGCTGCTAGGTAAGAGATTGAAGTTCAGGACCTCCACAGTAGCATTCTCCGAAATGCTCCCAGTTCTATGCACAGGGCCAGTTAGACAGGCAGAACTGCAGGGTCTCAATATGTGGATGAGACAATGTGTGTGTGGGGGGGGGTTAAGATTTATTAGGACACTGGGAAAACTTTTGGGGAAAGGGGAGCCTATACAGGAAGGATGAGCTCCATCTTAACCAAAATGGAACCAGATTGCTGGCACTTAAAATTAAAAAGGTCATAGACCAGTTTTTAAAGGGCAAGGGAAAAGCCAACAGGTACGGAGGAGCACATGGTTCAGACAGAGACATCCCTTAGGGGAAGATCTATTAATGGAGATTCTCTATGTCCTAGTAAGGAGAAGAATATGGAAGATGATAAAATACAGGTAGGTTCTGATGAGAAACAGTCAAATGAAAAAAAAATTCTCATTCAATTACATCACGTAATGGGAGACAGCCCAAAAGTGAGAAGTTTTTAAAGTGCTTCTGTGCAAATGCTAGAAGTTTAAATAATAAGATGGGTGAACTAGAGTGCCTCATGCTAAATGAGGCTATTGATATAATAGGCATCACAAAAACTTGGTGGAATGAGGATAATCAATGGGACACAGTAATACCAGGGTACAATATATATTGGAAGGACAGAACAGATTATGCTGGTGGGGGAGTGGCATTATATGCGAAAGAAAGCATAGAATCAAATGAAGTAAAAATCTTAACTGAACCAAACTGCACCAGTACCATAGAATCTCTATGGATAGAAATTCCATGCTTGAATAATAAGAATATAGCAATAGGGATATGTTACCGACCACCTGACCAGGATGGTGATAGTGACTGTGAAATGCTCTGGGAGATTAGTGACGCTATTAAAAAAAATAATAATGGGGGATTTCAACTATCCCTATATTGACTGGGTACATGTCACATCAGGACAGGATGCAGAGATAAAGCTTCTTGACACCTTAAATGACTGCTTCTTGGAAAAGCTGGTTCTGGAACACACCAGAGGAGAGGCAATTCTTGATTTAGTCCTAAGTGGAGCACAGAATCAGGTCCAAGAGGTGAATATGGCTGGGGCGCTTGGTAATAGTGACCATAATATAATTAAATTTAACATCCCTGTGGTGGGAAAACCACCACAGTGACCCAACACTGTAGCATTTAATTTCAGAAAGGGGAACTACACAAAAATGAGGTTAGTTAAACAAAATTAAAAGGTACAGCACCAAAAGTAAAATCCCTGCAAGCTTCATGGAAACTTTTTAAAGACATCATAATAGAGGCTCAACTTAAATGTATACCCCAAATTAAAAAACAGAGAACCAAAAGAGAGCCTCCATGGCTAAACAACACAGTAAAAGAAGCAATGAGAGGCAAAAAGGCATCCTTTAAAATGTGGAAGTTAAACCTTAGTGAGGAAAAGAGAAAAGAGCATAAACTCTGGCAAATTAAGTGTAAAAATATAATTAGGAGGCCAAAAAAAAATTTGAGGAACAGTTAGCCAAAGACTCAAAGTAATAGCAAAAAAATTTTTAAGTACATCAGGAGCAGGAATCCTGCTAAACAACCAGTGCGGCCGCTGGACAATTGAGATGCTAAAGGAGCACTCAAGGACGATAAGGCCATTGCAGAGAAACTAAATGAATTCTTTGTATCAGTCTTCATGACTGAGGATACGAGGGAGATTCCCAAACCTGAATCATTCTTTGTACGGGACAAATCCGAGGAACTGTCCCAGATTGAAGCATCATTAGAGGAGGTTTTGAAACATATTGATAAATTAAACAGCAATAAATCACCAGGTCCAGATGGTATTCACCCAAGAGGTCTGAAGGAACTCAAATGAGAAATTGCAGGACTATTAACTGTAATCTGTAACCTATCATTTAAATCAGTTTCTGTACCAAATGACTGGAAGACAGTTAACGTGACGCCAATTTTTAGAAAGGGCTCCAGAGATGACCCCGGCATTTAGAGGCCAGTAAGCCTGACTTCAGTACAGGGAAAACTGATTGAAATTATAGTAAACAACAAAACTTTCAGACACATAGATGAACATAATTTGTTGGGGAAGAGTCAACATAGATTTTGTAAATAGAAATCATGCCTCACCAATCTCCTAGAATTTTTCAGGGGGTCAACAAACATGTGGACAAGGGTGATCCAGTGGATATAGTGTATTTAGATTTTCAGAAAGACTTAGACAAGATCCCTCATTAAAGGCTCTTAAGCAAAGTAAGCAGTCTTCAAGCTGAGCAGTCCCAGTCTTTCTAATCTCTATTTGGAAGCTGCTCCATATCCCTAATCATTTTTGTTGTCCTTCTCTATACTTTTTCCAATTTTAATACATCTTTTTTGAGATGGGGTGACCAGAACAGCATACAGTATTCAAGGTGTGGGAGTATCATGGATTTATATGCTGGTATTATGATATTTTCTGTCATTTTAGCTATTGCTGTTCTTATGGTTCGTAACATTGTTAGCTTTTTTGACTGCTGCTTCACATTGAGCAGATGTTTTCAGTGAACTATCCACAATGACTTCAAGATCTCTTTCTTGAGTGGCAACAGCTAATTTAGACCCCATCATTTTGTATGTATAGTTTGGATTGTGTTTTCCAATTTGCATTACTTTGCATTTATCGACATTAAATTTCAGCTGCCATTTTGTTGTTCAGTCATCCAGTTTTGTGCAATCCCTTTGTAATTCTTCACAGTCTGCATTGGACTTGGCTATCTGGAGTACTTTTGTATCATCTGTAAACTTTGCCACCTCGTGTTTAACCCTTTTTTATATCATTTATCAATACGCTGAACCACATAGATCCTGGGACAGAGCCTTGGGGGACCCCGCTCTTTACCTCTCTCTCCTGTGAAAATTGATCATTGATTTCTACCCTTTGTTACTGATCTAAGGCCTGGTCTACACTAGGAGGTTATGTCGAATTTAGCAGCGTTAAATCAAATTAACACTGCACCCGTCCACACAACGAAGCTATTTAGTTCGACATACAGATCTCTTTAGTTCGATTTCTGTACTCCTCCCCGATGAGGGGAGTAGCGCTAAATTCGACATGGCCATGTCGAATTAGGGTAGGTGTGGATGGAATTTGACGCTAATAGCTCCAGAAGCTATCCCACAGTGCACCACTCTGTTGACGCTCTGGACAGCAGTCCGAGCTCAGATGCTCTGACCAGCCACACAGGAAAAGCCCCGGGAAAATTTGAATTCCTTTTCCTGTCTGGCCAGTTTGAATCTCATTTCCTGTTTGGACATCGTGGGGAGCTCAGCAGCACTGGCAACAATGCAAAGCTCTCCAGCAGAGGTGTCCATGCAATCTCAGAATAGAAAGAGGGCCCCAGCATGGACTGACCGGGAAGTCTTGGATCTGATCGCTATGTGGGGCGATGAGTCTGTGCTTTCGGAGCTGCGCTCCAAAAAACAGAATGCGAAGATCTACGAGAAGATCTCCAAAGCCATGACAGAGAGGATACAGCCGGGATACAACGCAGTGCCGCGTGAAAAATCAAGGACCTGAGACAAGGCTACCAGAAGATCAAAGCGGCAAACGGACGCTCTGGATCCCAGCCCCAGACATGCCGCTTCTACGAGGCACTGCATTCCATTCTAGGTGCGGCCGCCACCACTGCCCCACCAGTGACCGTGGACTCTGATGATGGGATAGTGTCCACAGCCAGTTCCTCCGAGATGTTCGCGGACGGGGAAGATGAGGAAGCAGATGAGGAGGACGAGGCAGTCGACAGCGCTTACAACGCTGATTTCCCCGACAGCCAGGATCTCTTCATCACCCTCACGGAGATCCCCTACCAACCCTCCCCAGCCGGTATCCCGGACCCTGAATCAGGGGAAGGATCAGTCGGTAAGTGCTTTAAACATGAAAACATTTATTTTTAACAGAACAGGAATATTAACTATCTGAAAAGACGGTCAATATGAACGGGGATAGAACAGAAATCCTCTTCGGAGATCTCCACGAAGGTCTCCTGGAGGTAATCGAAAAGCCTCTGCACGAGGTTCCTGGGGAAAGCGGCCTTATAGTGTCCTCCGTGTTAGCACACTTTTCCACGCCAGGCTATCATCAGGCATTCGGGTATCATTGCCTCGACGAGCATGGCGGCATAAGGCCGTGGTTTATGCTGGCTTTCACGCAGCATGCGGTCTTTCTCTGTCTCACTGATCCTCCGCAGGGTGATGTCGCTCATGGTGGCCTGCTTTGAATTAGGGGAATGTTAGTACTGGGACTGCTTGCCTGTTCCTTTACATAGCTCTAATTGGCGGTTTACAGCCACGTGGTGGAGGCGGACAGGGGCAGCATACAGGGATCTTTTCCGGGGACAGCCGCGAGGGGGTGGGACAGGCTAGGAGCATTGCTTGACCGTGAAAGAAGGGCACTGCTATAAATTAAGTGTTAAGCAGCCAAAAGTCTACGGCTTACCATGTCTGCCCGCTCCACGAATTCTGCTGTCCTGCCCCGCTTGTCTGATCTCCAGTGCAAGACCCCAGGCACTGAATGCGAAGGCCAAAAATTCGAACTAGTCCTGAGTGCGCATGAGATTGGTGCTGTGCATGGTCTTGTTCACAGAGACAGACTAGACTATGTTCATTGTTCGCAAAAATGTATCTTTGTAAGGAATTCACTCCCTTTTTCCCATCACACAGCTGCAACTGTCTCCCGACCTACCCCGGCATCCCCCTCACAGAGGCTGGCACAGATTAGGCGGCGAAAGAAAAGGACACGGGACGAGATGTTCTCAGAACTTATGGGCTGCTCCTGAGCCGAGGCAGCCCAGCAGACACAGTGGAGGGAGAACATGTCGCAGAACCAGCGCTCACACAGCGAACGGGAGGACAGGTGGCGCCAGGAAGACCAACAGGCGACTCAAACGCTGCTTGGACTAATGAGGGAGCAAACGGACACGCTCTGACGCCTTGTGGGTGACCTGCAGGACCGCAGGCAGGAGGACAGAGCCCCACTGCAGTCTATCTCTAACCGCCCTCCCCCGCCACAAAGTCCCATACCCCCCTCACCCAAAGTAACGAGAAGGAGGGGCGGGAGGGGCCGTGAAAACTGTCACTCCCCCACTGCAGAGTGCGCAATTACAAAAAGGCTCTCCTTCCCAAAATTTTGATAAGCCCTTTCCTTCCCGCCTCACCCAAGCCCCCGTCCCAGTTTCATCCCCTAACTGTCTAGTTGATAATAAAAAATACTTTTCTGTTAATTACTGGTTCCGTCCTGTTCTTTTAGAAGAGACTGTGTTTGAAGGCGGGGAAGGGGGTTGGTAATTGGACAGGACAGTCACCTTTACCAGGGTACAGACACGGGGCAGGTTCAGCAGCAGGTCACACACACAGTGCAGTCACTAGGCACCCTGGTCAGTCTGGGAGGTGGTTTTCATGTTCTGTGGTGGGGGGGCTATGTGACTTTGTGGCGGGGAAGGGCGTTTAGAGATCTTATGCAGCGGTCCTTATCCTGGATCACAGAGCCATGCAGCAGGGGATCTGTAACCGTCCTCCCCCGCCACAAAGTCACATAGCCCCCCCCCACAGAGTCCCAAAAAGGAGGGGTGGCAGGCTCCGTTGAAACAACCAGTCCGCCATTGCGTACCGCTCTAGAAGCAGGAGCCTGTCATTCCTGGAGTTTAGAAGCGGTCTTTACATCACTCCACACCCTACCCACCACAGTCTGCATCCCAGTTTCAACCCTGTACCGCGAAATCAGTAATAAAGAAAACAGTGTTCATTAACAAAGTTCCATGTATTTTATTTTTAAGCGTGCGTTGGAAGGGGAGGAACGGGGTATGTAACTGCAGAGGATAGTCAACATTAGCTGGGTAAAGAAACGGGGGCAGGTTCAGCTTCTCTGTAAACAAACTTAATAGTCACAGGTTACCCTGCTCCCTGAGGAACCTAGCTTTCAAAGCCTCCCGGATGCACAGCGCTTCCCGCGGGGCTCTTCTAATCGCACGGCTGTCTGGCTGGGCGTAATCAGCAGCCAGGCTATTTGCCTCAACCTCCCACCCCGCCATAAAGGTCTCCCCCTTGCTCTCACAGAGATTGTGGAGCACACAGCAAGCTGCAATAACAATGGGGATATTGGTTTCGCTGAGATCTGAGCGAGTCAGTAAGCTTCGCCATCTCCCCTTGAGACGTCCAAAAGCACACTCCACCATTCTGCACTTGCTCAGCCGGTAGTTGAAGAGCTCTTTGTCACTGTCCATGGCGCCTGTATAGGGCTTCATGAGCCAGGGCATTAGCGGGTAGGCTGGGTCCCCGAGGATCACTATAGGCATCTCCACATCCCCAACAGTTATTTTGTGGTCCGGGAAGAAAATACCGTCCTGCAGGCGTCTAAACAGACCAGAGTTCCTGAAAACACGTGCGTCATGAACCTTGCCTGGCCATCCGATGTTGATGTTGGTAAAACGTCCCCTATGGTCCACCAGTGCTTGCAGCACCATTGAAAAGTAGCCCTTTCGGTTAATATACTGGCTGGCCTGGCGGTCCGGTCCCAGGATAGGGATGTGAGTTCCATCTATAGCCCCACCGCAGTTTGGAAATCCCATCGCGGCGAAGCCATCTATGACGACCTGGACGTTTCCCAGGGTCACTACCTTTGAGAGCAGTAGCTCAACAATTGCGTTGGCTACTTGCATCACAGCAACCCCCACGGTAGATTTGCCCACGCCAAAGTGGTTCGCTACTGACCGGTAGCTGTCTGGCGTTGCAAGTTTCCAGAGGGCTATGGCCACTCGCTTCTGCACAGTCAGGGCTGCTCGCATGCGGGTGTCCTTGCGCTTCAAGGCAGGGGACAGCAACTCACACAGTTCAAGGAAAGTTCCCTTGCGCATCCTAAAGTTTCGCAGCCACTTTGTGATTCATCCCAGACCTGCAGCACTATGCGGTCCCACCAGTCCGTGCTTGTTTCCCGGGCCCAGAATTGCCGTTCCACAGCATGAACGTGACCTATTGCGCCACCATGATGTCCACGGCGCGGGGTCCCTTGCTTTGTGAGAGGTCTGTGCCACTCTGAGACTTCATGTCCTCACCGCTCTGCCGTAGCCTCCTCGCCCGATTTCTCAGCATCTGACTGTGAAAAAGGTGGACGATAAGGTGCGAGGAGTTTACAACGGCCATAACTGCAGCGATGATCGCAGCGGGCTCCATGCTCGCAGTGCTGTGGCGTCCGCGCTGTCACTCACCAGAAAAGTGCGTGAACTGATTGCCCGCCGGCGGGAGTGACGGTTGAATGACGACAGTTACCCTTGACACATTTTTCCCCCCAGCAGGCATTGGGGGCTCTACCCAGAATTCCAATGGGCAGCGGGGACTGCGGGAACTGTGGGATAGCTGCCCACAGTGCACCGCTTCCATTGTCGATGCTTGCCCCGTTAGTGTGGACTCACAAAGTCAAATTACTGTCCTTAGTGTGGATACACACGTTTGACTTTGTAAGATCGTTTCCACAAGTTCGATTTAAGTAGACTCGAACTACTCTGGTAGTGTAGACATACCCTAAGAGAGGACCTTCCCTCTTATCCCATGATGGCTTTTTGTTTTTCCTTAAGAGAGTTTGGTGAAGGACCTTCTCAAAGGCTTTCTGAAAGGCCAAGTACACTAGATCACTCTTGTCCACATGTTTGTTGAACCCTCAAAAATTGTAATAGATTGGTGAGGCATGATTTGCCTTTACAAAAGCTATGTTCACTCTTCCCCAACATATCATGTTCATCTACGTGTTTGATAATTTGTTTCTTTTCTATAGTTTCAATCACATTGACAGATACTGAGATTAAATTTACTGGCCTGTAATTGTCAAAATCACTTCTGGGGCCTTCTTAAAAATCAGCATCACATTAGTTAACTGCCCATCATCTGGTGCAGAGGCTGATTAAAGTGATAGATTACATACCCAATTTAGTAGTTCTGCAATTTCACATCTTAATTCCTTCTGAACCGAGGTGATCATCATCTGATGGCTGGTAAATTATTACTGTTTAAATGTATCAATTTATTCCAAAACCTCCTCTATTGACATCTTAATCTGGGACAGTTCCTTAGATTTGTCACCTAAAAAGAAGGCTCAGGTGTGCAAATCTCACATGCTCTTCAGTGAAGACTGATACAAAGAATTCATTTAGCATCTTTGCAATGGCTTTATCTTCCTTGCGTGCTCCTTTAGCACCTTGACTGGTCAGTGTCCCCACTGATTGATTGTCAGACTTCTTGCTTCCGAGGTACTTAAAAAACCCCTGCTGTTACTTTTGTGTCTTTCACTATTTGCTCTTCAAATTCCTTTTTGGCCTACCTAATCATGCTTTTACACTTGATTTGCCAAAGTTTAAGCCCTTTAGATTTTCCTCAGCGGTTTAAAGTTACAGAACTTCCCAAAGCAGAGTTATGGTACAGTGTTTGGAAACAACTCTGATTTGGACATTTGAGGAATTTCTCATTCAAGTAGTAAATTCATTTATCTTGTGTTTTGCTGCACTGTCGAGTGTGATAATTAATGAAAGATTTCTTGGGATGTTTAGTTAGACATGCCATTGTTAAATATGCAACTATTATTTTGTTTAATAATCCTCTTTTGTGGATTCTAATAGATTTTGGGGTATATTTAAATGATAATTAAAAGTGTGTTCAATTATTTGAGAAGGAAATAATTCCTGATTCCTGCATATATAAACTTATCAGCCTGAATGCCAAATTGCTTATCTAACCAAGTAAATCAGATTATTCCAAGGAATATGGATTACCCCTCCTATCATCATTATGATCATTCTTTTTTGGAAGGAGAAAAAAGAATCTTCTCTCTATCCTTTTGGCATGACCCTCTTCAGGGAGCTTGGTGGTAGTTTGGCTCCATCTTGCCCACTGCATCTTTTCACTGCTATTGAGTGACCAGGGACAAAGTCCTGGCCCCATTCAAGTCAGTGGGAAAACTTCCAGTGACTTGAACGAGGAAAGATTTCAGCCTTATAGTGGAGCCTTTCCAAGGCCTGTCAATTAACAATGAGGGTAAGAGAGTCTTTGACTTCTGATTTTAACAAATTCCTAAAAATTATGACAAAATCACCGCCCTCTCATCAGTGGTAGGAATGATGAGAACAAGTTAATTATAGTTTCTGGTTAATATTTAAGATATCTCTAGCTGAAATTTGCTAAACGTAGTAGTAGTATGGGCTCAGCCAAAGATCTTGTCTTCTAGCAAGACTTTCAGCAGCACTCAATAACAGAATTGAGCATTGTTAAAAATTTAAAATTTTATTTGCATGGCAAATTTACATTTTGTAAGATGATTGTGATATTTTGAATTAATTATTAAAATATATTTACTAAGGATTAACAACTCTATAATGGAAACATACAAAATGTTTTAATAACCAAGTACATATTTACATGCCTTAACCTAAAGTAAATGGAAATCTTGATTCACACAAAGTGTCACCTAAAATATAAAAAGGTAAAAATACATTTCTTCTGGTTCAACCAGCTAAATGAGCTTCATGTTTCTCACAAAATAAAGTTACTCTTCTCAGCTTGAGCAAGTTTATCAGTTACTTAAATGTGAAAAATTCAGTATGAGCCGATATAGGAGTTGCTGAATTTGCATTTCAGCACTTGCAAATTGAATCTCAAGTCAATCTCCATTCTCTTTCTCTATGCCTAATTGAAGTTTCAAGAGGGAGGAGAGAGGGAAGCAGCAGTGGGCTGATATACATTCAAAATACAATCTCTTAGCATTTAAGTTTTAGCACTTATTGCTCATGACTATTTGGGAAAAACCCAAAGTATTGTTATTCCACTGTAATCAGAATAAAAGTTAAAGCGAAAACTATGGTTAAGCAGCAATAAAAGTCAGTGAAAATGATTGGCAACCAAAACACACTTCTTTTGTTAACTGTGTGGTTAGATATATTTAAATATCTGTAAGAATACTACCATCGTGCAAGTAAAAAAACCCAAAATTGTTACTTCATTCATGCACCATACATTTTATTTTGAATACATGATGCTGTTCTGAACCTTATAGACCATTACAAAAATATCATGTCATACTTGTTTAAAAAAAAAAAAAAAGAGCCCCTTCCTTTACATTTTCATCGCGGTTACAACAACTTGAAAATGTCAAAAATTAAACTAGAATAAATAAAAACAGTTATTTGCTTGCATTTGCCTTTCTTGGAGTAATGCTAGAAAATGTTAGATTCTCAAAAAGCAGATAGCTCAGTGGTCAGAGCACAGGACTGGCAGTCAGGACTCAAGTTTTAATACTGAATTGGCTACTTGTCTTCCACGTGTCCTTTTATCAAATCAATAAGCTTCATTGTGCCTCAGATTTCTCATCTACATAATTAGTATAGCATTTACCTCCTTTTCAGCTTTACCAAGAGGCTTAATATTTGTAAAGGATTTTCAAGACACAAATTGCTAAGTACTATTTTTTCCAGGAAGTTATTTTGAGATCTTGATTAGTTCATCTTATTCTCTGCTAGCCTCTCAAAATCTTCAAAGCAAGGGACGTCAGTAAGGACTTAGGCAGTCACCTGGATGCCTGAAGAGGAGGTATCAAAGCAGCCCCCAAATGACAAAAGGAACCACAGTATGAGAATCCTGGGGGACTGCAGGAAAGCATGGCAGATGTCTGCACACATACCCTATCAGTAAGGCCTTCTGTTTTCAGTTTTTACTGACTTTTACCAAAAAAAAACCCTTGGATTTTGCAAAAATTATTTGTTTTTATTACTGATCTTCATCCAGATATTGGACCACTCAATACATGAACATACTGATTATGTTAAGAAAATACCATACTTTACATTTGGTAGATTTTGTTGTTGTCGTTGTTATTGTTGTTAATAATAAATTAGTCTACACGTAAATGCAAGGCTGTCTGTTAAAGTAAGAAAATGTAGTGGAAGATATGCACACCCATGTGTGTGAGTACACATATTGGTAATGAACAGTTCATGAAATAAACCGGAGCATTAAACTGCTTTTACTTTCAAAACTCTTACTTTTCTTTTTTTCCTGTTGCTTTTTTTTTTACTGTCTTCTTATCCCAATATTAACCCAATATTTACCCCCCAAAAACTGCAAAGATAATTTTTCACATCAATTTTTACCATTTTTTAAAATGGATTAAGCACTGATGAATTCCTGGAACATTTTAAACAAAAATAATAACAAAAAATGAAAGGAGGTATGTGACAGCTAGCAGCCCTGTTCCCATCAGGCAAAAATGCATCAAGAATCTGCAAGCGTGAAACTAATGGGCATTCCTGACTAGTTTTTCCTATCACATGCACTGTCACACAGGAAGGTAGACTTAAAAAAACATGCTAAAACTAAGGCCAGAATAAACTGAACTCAGCCTGGGTCTTTTGGTTTATTCTCTTGTTGATGCACTAGCATCATTTGCATCCATACAAAGGTAAAATGTCACCAAAAGAACTGCTGAGGAAACCTGCAACATAATTGGTGTTGAGGCACAAAAGGAGTGGGAGGATTCTTTCTTCACAGATCACTGGAGTACTAAAATAAATATTTAGCCAAGTGGGGGAACACACCCCTTCAGATGATGTTTAATCAAACTTTGGAATTGCAATTCCTTGACAATGCCATACGCTTTTCACTAGGAAGAAAATCCTAATCTGTAATTCAAACATCCTTTCACATCAAAGCACTAACTGTGGGTTTTGTGCTGTAAATTTGATATTTCATCAAGGTTTCTTAACCTGCAAAGAGATACACAAGGCTTGATTTCAATAGGGCACCAGGAGTCAGAGTCTGTGCTTGCAGGCACCTGCTCTAAGACTGTGCTTTTCATAGCACATCATTGCAGAATATGCAGAAGCCAAAACTTTAGTTTAAACAAAGAAAATGGCACAAATTTATAGACAAAAATGAAAACTTCTGCATTATTATTTTAAAGAAAATATCCTCTATATTCCAGTTAAACCTGGTTTTAAAACCATTTACTAATATTTAATAGTTTAAAATCATGAAATCCCCATATTACTCCCATGCTCTACTCTACTGGATATATACAAAGCTATATTTGCAAAAATTCTCAGAAGTCTTACTCAGTAGCACACTGGCCCGTGTGACGAAGTACATAACTAGTTACAACCCCCCCCAAAAATTCATGATTAGTGTCATGGAAATTATGACTGTGAGAAAGATACAGTGTTATTCATCTTATTGCAAAAAATATCCAGCACATTTTATTTCTTTACTTCCTTTAAACAATGTGCTGTAGGATTATGCTAATATTAACCTAAAAATTATGCAATTTTGTCAGCTTGATTCAGCACAATTAGCACCTTGTAAGAAATATAAAAAACTTCAAAGTGGTATAAATAATTCTATATTAGCATGCTATAGTGCTAGCTTTAATACTTAAGGCCATTCTGACAGATGATAAAATATGAAAACTTGTTTTCACTGAGTATCTTCTAAAATTAAAACACTTCAGTAAAAAAAATTGCTAACCCATTTTCAGAGGACTTGATATTTTCATTTTTATTCTTCTTCACAGAATTTACATCTTATGAGTGTTTAATTCATACTTAATTTACATATTCTCTGTGCATATGGACCAAATGGAGACGATTTAGTGCTAGACACCACAATGTCTAGATTCTGCAATATCCTCTCCCAAAAGTACCTCAAGGAGTTATTAGATGGGAAAAAAAGTATATGGCTTTCACCGGCTTAAAACACATATAAAACGCAAATCTTAGAACCACTTGATATTTAGACAGGGCTGGCTGTTATAAAAGATAACATATGCAATGTAGATTGTTTTACCTCTCGTTCTCCACCAACCCGAGTCATCAAGCCTACACCCTAGGAGTACTGCAGCCCCTTAAACTTAAGCCATGTTCTTTCCTGTGGGGGGCTATTCTTTCCCTGATGTACACGCATTAATATTTTTGATTGTTACATATGTATATCAGAGAACAGAATAATATTATGCGTACCCAATAAGCAGCAATGTAAGTATGTATCAGAATTACCTTCTTGCAGAAAACAATATCTAAGTATTTCTTATTTTTTGACATTCATATTCTGTTTGAGATGCAGTTTATGGAAATATGCAGTACAATTTAATAAACATTTAAGTAATTATTAATAAAATACCCATTGATCACTATCTTGGGGTCATTTTATGGCACCAGGGAAAACAGGGAAATTCCAATCCAGACTATTGCATTGCTACAGGGACTGAGACTGGAAATCCAAGATGAAGGACAAGCTGATCTCTCAAATATTTCTGGCATCTCAAGATTATTTCCACTTTCACTCAGCAGTGCTTTCAAAAGGTTTGTGTAACCACTTTAAGAGGGACAGTAAAGATCTCATAATTGGAAAATAGACATAGTCCCTGGACCTCGTCCTTTGAATGGAGACTATGGATTTGTCTACATGGGGAAATTTATTGGTCTTTGTGACACAGACCACGTGCCAGCTCATATCAAAGCTCCACAGCTCACTGAATGCTTAGAAATGCATAGTCAGGCCAATTTGCTTGTATATTAGTATAGAACAAAGTGATTGTTAAATGTATAAGAGTTCATGAAATTTAAACACCAAATGCAAACAAGTGGGATGTTACCTGCATAATTTTCACTTATCTGTATCCCATTATAATGTAGTAGCAAACATTTACATTGTATATATCCCTATAACTAAATAACCCCATCAAATGAGAAAGAATACACATGCAGAACTTTAACAGAAAAGTGCTAATTTCAAAGCAAGGCATCATTGTGTGATAAATCAGAGGCCAAAGACTAGGCTGTGGCTACACTTAGCACTTCAAAGCGCTGCCGCGGTAGCGCTGCTGCGGCAGCGCTTTGAAGCTTTAAGTGTAGTCAAAGCGCCAGCGCTGGGAGAAAGCTCTCCCAGCGCTGTCCGTACTCCACCTCCCTGTGGGGAATAACATACAGCGCTGGGAGCCGCGCTCCCAGCGCTGGGGCTTTGACCACACTGGCGCTTTGCAGCGCCGCAATTTGCAGCGCTGGAGAGGGTGTGTTTTCACACCCTGCTGCAGCGCTGCAAATCTGTAAGTGTAGCCAAGCCCTAAATGCATTCCTCACTCACCGGCATCACAGGAAGAGCCCACATGGGTAGTGACCCTGTCAGTGAGAAGAAGCTATGAGTATGGATTCAGGGAAAGATCCACGTTCCCTGGACTGTTTAGATTGAGTGGAATAACTGAACGAGAAGATGGAGATCCCCAGAATTATTCTGGGTAGCTTGAGAGACTTTTGGGAACCTGGCAGATTACTACAACTCTGCTACCAGTTGGAATTACAGACTATGACTCACCTGTATATATATATATATATTTAACCTGTTTTAACTTTTCAGTAACTCTAATTTCCATTTCATAGCTAATAAAGCTTTAGTTAGTTTACTATAGAATTGGCTACCAGCATTGTTTTTAGTATAGATCTAGAGTACCAACCGACACCTAAATATGGTGTGGCTTTTGGTATAAGAGATCTTTTATCACAAAGTCCAGTTTGTCTGAGTGGTAAGATAGACTGGATAGTCTAAGGGAACTGTCTGAGACTCCATGGTAAGAGTGTTACTGTGATCCAGGAGTTCACATTTGTTACTGGTTTGCTGAAATCCAATTATAGAGCACACCACCAGTTTAGGGTGTCTGTCCTGAGGTAGGCCCTTATAGTCATGAGCGAGACAGCGTGACAGCATTATATCAATGTAACTCACCATGTGGACACTAATTCAGTGGCCTTTTTTCTATTTTAGCTTATGCTGCTTTGGAATCAGTTTAAGCCACTGTTATTCTGAATAGGAATGTCCACACAGGGAGTTATAACTGCAGCAGTATAATTATACCAGTATATTAATGTAAGTAAATGTCCCCTTGCTAACAAGCCCCAACTCTCCAAACTGGTGAACACACAGGTACTTAACTCTGGATACGTGAACAGTCCCACTAACTTCAAAGTTAAATGTGCAAAAGTGTTTGGAGGACTGAGGCTTAAGTGCCCACAGACTATGAAAATGTTATCAAATCTTTTTAAATGCCTCTCTTCTCCAAAATGTAGACCCCTCCTGCCAGAAATCCTTAAATCCTTCTTTTTCTAGGGTTGAACTAAAACACAGGGGCACATTCTCTAGTCTACTAAATGCATTTGAGGTGGTGAAAGCAGAGCAAAGTGGCTGGCGCAGGAGAACACTCCTCCAACAGAAAATTAGCATAGGCAGATCCATTGCCTTCTGCACCCCAAATCCTGGAAAATGAAGAAAGCAACATGTCGGCATGGGGCACTGGTGGATCAAGGAGGAGTGGAGATATGCCCAGTCCTCTACTCCCTGGTGATGTAAACTTGTGCAGCCTTGAATCAAGGTGCTACAACCAGCTACCTGGAACTCCTCTGCATTTGTATCAAGGACACAGACTTGAACTGCTTTCTTGTACCAAAAGGAAACAAAAATGCAGTCTTTAAATTCCTTCTTGCTCCAAAGAAAAAAACCAAACAAAAATACTACTCTCAGGGTAAATTACACCTTTGATCCCCACCCCTTTGGTCTTCCTCAAAGGCACCCTCTTAAGGTTGCTGGCTCCCAACCATCACCTCTTTAGGGAGGAGACCTGCATCTCTCCCCATTCAGACCAGGGTTTAGGTTTACAATCCCTCTGCACCTCACTATGGTTTCCTCAGCAGACTGACTGTTAACCTCTCACCAGTTACCAACCAGCCTTCACAATGCAAACTGCATTTATTCTTAAGGTAAAAAAAAAAATTACAGCAGAAACAATAAAACCAATAAAAAATCTACGTGTATGCTAATAGCTTATCAGAGATTACACCCAACTCCAAAGTAGGGCTTTGGTAGATGTCAGTTTTGCAAAACCCACAACTGGGTTTGCCCCATTGGTTACAAGAAGTTAATGTCAAGTTTTAGATCAGGAACCAGAATACTGACAGGATAGTTTAGCTTTTTTTTTTTTTTTTTTTTAAACGATACACCTCAGGCCTTTAATCTACAGTGTCCAGAAACAATGGACCTATTCTCAGGATGTAGCTTCAAAAGACTGGGCTTCTGCATAACTGGAGTTGTGGAATTTTAATTAACCACTCCCAAGCGATTCCCTTGCTTAACACTTATTGTCCCAAAATGTCACGGCTATCTGGCACATTTGAATATAAATATTTATTTATTTTTTACACTTCCCAGGACTTACATTATTTTTGCACAAAACCCAAGGCCAGTAGAAATTCTGGAATAAGTGTTTTTTGGTGTTCAGTACTCCCATGTGCTCTGAGAAGGATACATCATGGGCTAGGTTGAGTAGCCTCAGTCAGTACTTTTATCATATTGCTAATTATCAGTGTATTCCCCATGGCTCAGCAACCCAGGTGGCATCCACTATCTCTAGAGTAGCCTCTGATTCCAGATAAATGTTACCAGGTGCCTCTGATATTCCAGGTCTTGAACCCAGGCCTGGGAACACTCAGACAGCTGCAATCACAAAGCAGTTCAATGACCTTCTTTCTCAATGTCTGCACCTCATCTACAGAGCAGGCTGAACTAGGTAGCCCAAATAAACAGTACAAACCACCTCCTCAACAGTTATTCTGGCACAATTTGCAAGAGTTCATATTTTCTCCGTACACACTGCCTAGGACTGTGATCATGCAAAATCAAACTCTGTACCAGAAAGAGAGGCACTGTATTCCCAAAATATAAATGAGTTAAATGCCCAGCTAGTGCTCAGCGTGGACATTCTTATCCCTAAGTCATACTTTCACTTGACACACCTAAGAGAAACAGCATCTAGAGTGTCAATCAGTGTTCCACAGGCAATGACAGATTTCAATATTTACATGCAAGAAAATAAGCGTCTGTCAGCTCTGGTTTTAGATAAGCAAATTAATCTGTAATCAAGTGCCAGAGGACAGTTAATTTATTTACAGCACATTGCCCTTTCTATTATATTTCACTGAGATAAGAGATGGCATGTCTGGGATGATCATTTTTATACTGCTAAACCATTTCCAAATTTGTAAATAGCTATTACTTTTATAGAGCATGAGCTCTATTTGCAGTATATTTGGATTTAAACTCTCAAAACTAAAATGTTCTTTCCCAAAAGATATTTCTCCTCTCTTGGGGTAGAGATGGAGAGATGCACCTTAGTGAATTTAACCTGGATACTAATGTTTGGTCTACACTACATACCTATTTCAATATAACTACATCACTCAATATAACTACGTCCACTTCTAAGTGACGTACCCTGTAGCTATACCAACCTTAACCCCTCACGTAGACAGTGCTATGTCAGTGGAAAAGCTTTTCCCACTGACATAGCTACCACCTCTCAAGAAGGTGGACTTGTTAAGCCAATGGGAGAGCTCTCTCCCATCAGCATAGAGCGTTTTCACGAAACAGCGCAGCACCAGACAGCAGTGCAGCTGCACTGATGTAAATTTGGAGGGTAGACCTGCCCTAAAGCAGTTGTCACCTTTTCCAGTAGGGAAAAAAAAAAAAAAAAAAAGAGCATTTGGCTAATTGTATACCTTTTATGGAAGAGAGTAACACAGCACAAACTCCCCAGCCCAAAAGCAGACATGAACATCATTAGTAATAAACTTTCAGATTTTTCAGCCTGTGAAAGATTATTAAAATATTGACAAACCCCTAATCATAAATTTTATGTACAAAGCACATAAGCTCAGTTTTATAGTAGCCTAAATTAATTTTTTATATATATATCATGGACAAATATTAATCATGTTCTTATTCTAGGCCATGTGCAAATTACAATAATATTTAGCATACACCAACACACACAAATATTTATCACATATGTTACATCCAGGTCGTAAACTGCAGAGCTGTGTGAAGAATTGCATTATCTTTTGACTATCAAATGTAACCTTTGCACAAGTCTAAGTCCCCTGGGCTACTTCTAAAATGTTACGTCTGAAACACACTTTGTTGTTTTAGCAACTTACCAGATAAATATTTCCTCTTTTCCCAACGAAGGTGGAATTCTGCTTTCTCTGCCCCAACATCTATCTCCCATTGTTCCAGGCAGGAATGAGCATTTGCCTGTGTCTCCAGAAAACACTGGGAACTCTATCTACCCTGGTTTCACTTTCATTGAGAGCAATGGGAAGTGGCAACAGTTTGGATAGCGGGCAATTCTTCACAGAAAATCATGAAGGAGAAAAAAATTATGCACCAGCCTCTGCTGATAAACTTACAATTAGGAAAAGTAATGGCAAAAACACCAAAAACTCCTAAATGTTTTCAAGAGTTACCGGTTGCACCTTATCTGCCCTGTAGAGACAGCATGGGTGAGAGGCAGGAAAAAGAGAAAAAAAAAATCTGATGTGTAAAAATCAAATCTAATCTGGGACCACAGACACTCAAATGCCTTAATACCTTGTTTATTGCATGGTAACACTGGAGGGCAGCGTTAAGGGTGTAGTAGTAGTAATACTAAATATTGACATTATGGTAATGCTCAAAGGTCCCAATAGCATCTGGGTACCCATTGTGTTGGGTGCTATACGAACACAGAAAAGAGAGTCCCAACCCAGAGGGGCCCCTAACTGTGCATTTCCATATTTTCACACACAATTTTTCTCTCTTTTAAATTTAACTTAAACTCTGAATTTCCTGGGTTTATAAATGCTTGGTTTGGGGATAATCACAACAGCCTTGTAATGTATTTCTCCCTATATTATTGGTAAGTAATCTCAACCATAACTCCCATATTTACATATTTTTTGTCTGTGAATATATAGGAGTATACAACCTGTTGGGAATGCAAAACTGAGTTAAATGGATTATAATAAAACAAACATTTTCACTATCCTAGCATTTATTTTGAGCATCTAACCTCTTGGTTCTGTATACTTGGTGGACCACAGTGACTATAACGCTCCTAAATCTGATTTTCCTGTCACATTTTAAGGTATCTATGAGTAAAACATGCCATGTCACTCCCCTCTATTCTATAAATACCCCTTATTTATTCATCACCCACTCTGCTACACCATCCATAATACATATTTTTACTGAAAACTCTGCAGTGAAGTGGAATTCGGTAAGCTGCCTACCTGTTTTTGTTAACAATCCAGAGGGATTTTATGACATAACAGGAATTCAAAGAAAAATATTTTTCATAATTTTGTGATCTGCACCTTCATTCTATCTAATTCTCTTTTTTTCCATGGTGTTAAAAAATGACAGTTGCATATAGAACTGAAGCATGGGTTATCTAAAACTTGTTTACAAAAAAACAACAACAAATGTGATCATGTGAATCATCCATTGTCACAAGTTTTTAAAGAACGCAACCTGTATCTCTGAATCTACCTTGACTGCAATAATGCGTCTCTGAAGAACACCATGGGCCTGAAAATTATCAGTTACCATGACAATGGTTTAAACACCAGTGTACAAATAACGACCTATCATCAACAGATCACAATTCTCCTTATTGTGATCTCTTTCAGATCAGGGTTTCTCTAATTATAAGAAAAATAAAACAGCAACCTGCAATTTTCCTGTATCACCTAATGCTTTAATAAAAAAAAAAACAACTATCACAGTTGCCTCATAATGACACAATATGTTACAAATTGTACCACGGAAGTCTAAACAGCCGTCGTGTCTAAAGCCAGAATAGAAAAACTGCTACAGAGGTCCAGGATTTTAGGAGGCACACAAGTCATCCTCAGCAAGAGGATAAAAAGCATCCATGAATTTCGAAAGCTAGCCACATCCTTAAAACAGACTAATAAGCGTTCATTTCAGTGCACAATGCCTTTCAGGATGTTTACCCGAGTGACCATTTACCAGCTACGGAATGCTGGAGCACAGAGCAGTTCAGTCACATTCCCTGTCCCTACTATTACACAAACTACTTTGAGGATTGCAAAGAGTGGAGAGGAGTGAAGTGCTGGCTATCTATGCCAGTTCTATGCTAGCTGTGGTCTCCCCAACTCTTGAAAAATGTTTTGTGCCATATATTACACAAAAATCTCTATTCTCTTTAGGGTGTGACAGGACTGTTCAGCAATGCTAACAGAAAATTAGACATTTTAAAGTTGCTCTAAAAATGATAGTCATGATACAGTATAAAACGTATTGCCCACTAAAAACACCAGTAGATCTATAAGGTAAAATATATCCAGCACAAAGCTGTTCTGCTCAGTAAAAACCTTTTTACAGCCCACCTGAAGAAAAGTGTATTATCCTGTCGGATAATGACAGATTTTTAATTAAAACACTTTTTAAACTCTATCACTTTAGGAAATTCATTTGAAATATAAAACTAAAGTTGGATTAATATCACTATACCCTACTCTGTCAGTGAGACACCATAAGTACAGCTCTACTATTCTGATCATAAAAAGCAGATGACATTTCTAGAAATTGAAATGGGAAAACTTAAAAATGCTGTATCTTCTAGAAGTAAGTATGCATTATTTTCTATATTCCCTCTCACCAGAAAATATAATTCTGAGGCTGGTAGAGATGTTGTATAAAGCATTTCATTGTATCATCTTAAACTTTTAGATGAAATAGCTGGTTCAACAATAATACACCTCTACCCCGATATAACGCGACCCGATATAAGGCGGGTTTGCATACAAGACGGTAAAGTTCTGACACGCTACTCTGAGCAGAGTGTTAAGGGTGCAGGGCCAGGCCGGGGCCAAGGGGTTCAATAAGGGGCAGAGGGTCTCGGGGGCAGTCAGGGGCTCTCCCTCAGGGTCTGGGGGGCAGGAGGGCACTTTTTGGGGCCACACAGTCCCAGAGGGGCCCCAGGGATTAGCGGGGGACCAGGAGCAGCCCACTCTGCTTCCTGCACCCCGGCCACAGCTGTGTTGCTTGTGGGAGGGGGCTTGGGGGAAGGGATCCCACCCTCACTCACCAGCAGTGGCTGGGAGGTGGCAGAGTGGAGCAGGCTGGGGCCGCATCGCTCAGCTTCCTGCCGCAGGTGAGTGTAGAGGGCGTCCTTTCCCCAACCTCCCCGCAATCACCAGCGGTGGGAAGCGGAGCAGCCCAGCCCCAGCCAGCTCCACTCCACCAGCTCCCAGCTGTGGCGCTCCACTTCCTGCCAGGCAGGTGAGTGCAGGACCTTTCCCCAGCTGCCCCCCAGTGACATGGCTGGGGCCGAGGCAAGGAAAGCGGAGCGGGCTGGGGCAAGGAAAACGGAGAGGGCTGGGTCCGCGTCGCTCCACTTCCGGACGCAGGTGAGTGCAAGGGTGGGGGAGCATCTTTTCTCCAACGTCCCTGCACTCACCGGCAGTGGGAAGCGGAGTGCCACGGCTGGGAGGTGGCGGAGTGGAGCGGGCTGGGGCTGGGCTTCTCCGCTTCCCGCCGCTGCCAGTGAGTGCCTGTCAGGGGGTGGTGGTGGATATGGATCAGAGCAGTCAGGGGACAGAGGCGTTGGGTGGGATCCTGGGTGTGATTAGGGATGGGGGTCTCAGGAGGGGGCGGTCAGGGAACAAGGGGGAGGGGCAAAGCAAGTTTGATATAACATGATCTCACCTATAACGTGGTGAGATTTTTTTTTTTGTCTCCTGAGGACCGCGTTATATTGAGGTAGAGGTGTAGTATCTTTAGCACACTTGTGATAACGGTTAACAAAACAGAAAAAAAGCCACAGCTGGAAAGCATGGTTTTCATTGTCAATATAATGTCAATAAGAATTTACACAGCAGTAGCCCTGAACACTTACTATTTGCCTTATATTACTACTAAAATCATATGACCTCTGTATTTGCAACTGTCAAGTTATTTCTTATAGCAAATACAGGGAAATACAGTGAATATTTCAGATAATGGGATAGCTTACTTTGTTTATCTTCACATTGTTTTAAGGTCTATCAAAACATGGATACAGTCTACTGTATAACCATTTAAACATAAAATCAAGTATTTATGGGGGGGTGGTAGACATTAGGACAAAGAATACAGCAAATGTGCGAACTCTGAGAAGAGTTCCTTTATAATATTGCAATCCTTTGGTGTCCCCTCTTCCAAATCTGTAGGAGATTGATAATGGCATCCATTATGAATAACATTTTCAGTAATCATACAAATATTTTTCAAAAGTTAAGATTTGTTGGGTATACCATATGCTAATATTGAAGCTAGGCTGTTCCACATAACTTTTATAGGAAGTGAATCATATTTTGCACAAGGTGAGGATTTCAAATCTTGACAGAGCATCAAGTTAATAATGTTGAGGAAGGTTGATAGAATTTATAAGTCACCGTGTAAAGTCCTCATTTCTAAACAAATTTCTATTCTGGAGAGTCAAAATTTCAAGGATTTTCTATCCATGTTTAAATATTTAATGGACTATTTAAAAAAAATGCCAAAGTGATCCAGTTAAGACCCCAGTCACACTTAATTATAGCTAGAAGTTCTTATTTCGCGAATAATAAAAGCCAATTTGGCTACAGCATATAATTGTGTTATTGGTTATGCATAGTATTTGAAAAGTGTACAGTTCCCTACAATGGTCAGTATCTAAAATTTTTGCTTATGTTCGCAGTAATGTACAGTGCAGGTGAAAAGAACTGACTGCACCGCAACAGCATTGCTGACTGTGCTAAAACTGGAAATATAACTGCTTTTTCTCTTCAGGCAAAACAGTGCAATCTGAAGGGCTGAAATTCTGAGCAAAGTGTCTATAAATGTTACAATGTGCCAAATACACAGCATCTCATCAAGCTAATGCAATATTATTCTAATGCTCACAATATGATCTTACAGAATTCACTTCTACATCAATGGCCTTCAGACACATTTCTCCCTGATAATGTGACTTTCTGCTTACACAGTCTTTTCCAAAATTCTGACTGAAAGAACTGTGCAATTCAAATCCACAAGGCAGTAACATATTTTCATTCTTTTAAAAATGATATTCCCTCCCACAGCTTCTCAAGTATATTGATAGTTGTTCTTGTTTTAATGAATGAAGCATACAGGACATAACATTTGTTGTAAATTATTGCTCTCCCTGTGATGTGCTAAATAGAGGCAGAGGGTCCAATTCAGAGAGGAGTCTAAGTAAGTTTAAGCTGTTGTAACATCTTTTGGCCACCTCCACACTGTGTACCTTACATGAATATACAGTCCCATTATACTGCCTAAAATTTACTAAAATTCATACCCACTTACCCATGTGTAACCCCATTCTCCACATTCACATAATCTTTGAATTTGCCCCAATGTTTCTAAATATTAGGGAGTCTGAAAGATTCCAAGCTCGTGTAACTTACACCCTAAAGGGCCAGGAGAATAGCTAACAAGAGGTATAGGAATGTTTAAGTTAAAATAAGCTTACCCTCTGCTTTAATTTCTTCTAGCTTGCCTGCTTGCAAGTTATACTACCATGGACTCCTTTAGACATTTGTGAGTAGGCTTAAGGGAGCCTGAGAGGAATTCCAACTTTAATCACCTTAATTTAGGGCTTCTGCAATAGCAGTATTCTGAACTCCAAGAATTCAACATTCATGAGTCAGCCACAATATCATGATTTTGTGAATATATGGTTCTTTTTATTTCATTTTAGGCTTCTGAGCCTTTGGGAAACCGTCTGGTCACATTTTCAAGGTTTTCTCCTCAGTCACAAAGGCTTGATTTTCACATTAAAAAAAAAACAAAGCAAAATTCTTACCTTATCACATGCCTTCAGGCCCACTGCAAAGCAATGTAGAGTCACACTCATTAAGTGCATAATGCTGGGGGAGAGCAACAGGGCAACCAACTTTATTAAAACAGAAATTGCACCTAAAAGCAGATAAGGACTACAGATCTAAGACCTGACATGGGTGCACAGAGAGAGACCACAAAGGTGACAGAGGTGCGGCTAAACCCATACTCATAACAATGAGACATGAAGAGCTTACAATCTAAACAGAAAAGACAAGCAGGGCGGGCTCCAGTTTTTTTGCCGACCCAAGTGGCAAAGAAAAAAAAAAGCAAAACACAATTAAGCAGCTGCCGAAGTGCCGCCCCAACAACGGACGGACTGCCGCCCCTTTCTATTGGCCAACCCAGGCACCTGCTTCCTTCGCTGGTGCCTGGAGCCGGCCCTGAAGACAAGAAAGGGGTGGAATGGGAAACAGAGGCACAAAGTGATTTGCCCAAAGTCATACAGCAGGGTAATGGCAATCCAAAAACAGAACTTAGATTGCCTGACTCCCAGCCCAATATCTTATCTACAAGACTGCACAAGCTTTTATGGGGAGAGGATGTTTTTGACTCTGCCATAAGTAATACACAAACATTAATTCAAAAAGCAATTTTAGTTGTGCCTGCTTGTTTGAAGTCACATAGTGTACAACCTCTTAGTTTCAGACAGAAATAACTCTACTAAATGTATAAGCAAAACTTTGTGACTGGTTTCAGGTTGAAAAAAATAAAATCAGAAAAGTTATACCAAGTTAAACGTGAAACCCTGTAACCCGCCTAGTAACCTGCATAGATAAAAGAGAGGACATTTTCTTGAAACTTTCCAAATTCACTCATTTGAAGACTCATGAGGTTAAGTTTTATGTGGTTTCTGGCTTTACAACAAAAGATCTCCTACCTCAAAATATGTTTTTCACTGGTTGTACAATATAGAAGTAAAACAGAAATCTGGCACTTTTGGATCATGGCAATGAAGCTGAAGAGAGCTTGCAGACAAAGTATATTGATGATACAACTTACTTGTGGGGAAAGGAAGCCAAAATATTAATAGGACTCTACTACTCTCTCGGTATACCAACAGAAACAAATGATCGTGGATTGTGGAACAGTCAGTCAAAATAAGGACAATCTTATATAGTATAGTGCATTTTAAAATGAACTTATGCAGCTTTACAATAATTATGTCCACTACTTTGATTTACCTTCCTCAAGAGAGCTGGATGTGCATTTGGTTTTATACAGTGATATAATTTAAATGTTTTAATTAAACCTACAGTACAAATTATATATTAGTTTACTGTTTCATTTAACTTTTGAACTGAGAAATTGGTAATTATTAATTAGAACACTAATGTAAAATGTAAATATACTTGATTTGCCTATTATTTTAAACACAATAACCTTTAAATTCTTAAACACCAAGCTATTAGGGTCCTAAAGAATTTTGGCTAGATTCCAAACAAGAAATTATGGAGAACGGAAAAAGATGAGGTTGCCAACACATTGATATTATTTCTCTGTTATTAAGTTTCCCAGTTGGGGATGTTTCTGCTTAATGGATAATTAATTGTTATTTGAATGGTCAGGTATATTAAAATAGACATGAGAAACTGCCAGTAGTCTGATAATGTTAATACAACCTACCTGTTTGATAAAACAAGTTCTAGCTATCTGTTTGTTCACAAAGTGAACAGGAATGTAATGCACTGAGCTGTATTTGTATTGTGTATTTCAGTAACCTACAAAATTTCAACTTGGATATGATACTGCACAGAGATCCAACACAGACGTGAGGGTTTACAGATATGGATTCCTTTGAATATCAAGGTTCTGAACATTTTATTAAAATGTATAAACTGAGGCAGCACCAATATACACACAACACAGTCAGATAATTTACCAGGTGTTTGGTTTGGAGGAATGTGGAGTCAGAATTGAGATAAACTAGGGCATCACCAACTCCCTACAGAAGCATATAAGGATTGTACAGCACCAGCAGTAAAGGAAAAAGAAGAACCAGTGTGTGTGTGTGGGGGGGAAGAGGGTTGTTCATTTTAATTTTATGCAGGGATTGCCATACAGACAAATGTGGGACATTTAGTTGTATTGCAGAGGATTGTGGATGGCATATTTCCTATTGTGTGCTGGAATAAGCTAGAAGAGTAGCCAATCTTTTTCCATGAAAAATGTAGAATTTATGGGACATGTACTATGGCCAAAGCGTCTATAAAACACAGGCCTCTTTTCCCAAAATTACAGTTAGAATTCAATGTGGGTGAAGGTATAAGCTGAATTCTGAGAAGAGAAAAGGGGAAGAAAGAGATTTGGGAAGCTACCCAAACACACGAGGGTGTTTCCCAATTGTTTCTGATTTGTTTAATCATGTGTTCATTTTTTTTTTTGGTCTTTGTAGACTAGTGTATATTTTTACTTTTTATTATTTTCCTACTGAGGTACTGAGAAGGATTTGGAAGTAATCCTTCCCAAACAGCTTCTATTGTATGCAGTTATTACTCAAGATGTGCCATCTGGTTCCCAGACATATTACCTCCGGCTGTGAGGATATGTATACTGTTTCTTTAAATCTGTAGCAGAAATCAGCTCAGCAGGAAGAGTGCAAGCACGTGCATGCATGTGTGTGCATCCATCCATCTGTCCCTTTAGGGATAATAGAGATTCCTTTTTATTCTAATAAATGTTCTTGTTCAGTATTAGAAGAAAGTAGCTCTTCTGTGAGTCTCTACAATTATCAATTTGATATGACACAGCTCTACTTCTTGTCAAAAGTTACCTACCCGGAGAAGTAACATGGATATAATACAACTAAACAGCTCAAATGCCCAGCTCAAAAACCAAACACAAATATGGAAATAACACTACTCTTTGCTTCCCAGAGTACATGAACCATAGGTATACTGCTATACATTCAGCATGCAGTCTTATTTGGTGCCTACAGGAAGTAGCATTGAAAAAGATTTCTGCAGCAGCCTCTTGATAAAAAATTTCCCTTTGCTTACAATACTGAAATAAGGCTGAAAAAGCCCTTGTTTACCAGCCAGGGAAACTTGTTCATATTGCAAGGGAAGCCTGGGCAGTTGGTTCTCCTGAGAAGTATGTTTTTCATTTTCCTCATAGCTAGGAAGCACAATGCTACAGCTCCACAGATATACCAGTTACCTCAGCCTCTTCATAGGTCTTTCATAAACTCCTGCCACTTGATGAGATGCTACATAACATTTTTTCCTATTTATTTAAATGTATTTCCTTTCCAAAATTGCCATGTGAAAAACCCACATGAACGACGAGGGAAACAGGCTAAGGCCTCGGTCTGGCTTTTTGCTGCACAGGGGTGTGAGCCCTCTGGCATGTTACAGCTCCCCTTCTATGCTGATCACAGGGGACACAAAGCCCCCAGGTCCATATCTCTTTAGCTCAAACTATAGCAGTTCATGCTCTTAGCTCTTGAAGTCCCTGGTTCAAACTCCATGTGTCAGCCACATTGTGGCCATCATAAGCGCACACATGGAGCCTCTCTGATATCAGTGGGAATCCGCTTGGCAAGAGTACTGCATTTGTTCACAGTAAACTGAAATATCAGGAATCAAGACCCTAATCTTGCGAGCACTTACATATGCGCTTAACATTAAGCATGTGCCAGTCCCACTGCATTCAATGGGAATACACTCATGTAAAATTAAGCATGTTTGTGTATAGTCAACTATGCTTGGATTCTGCAAAGTGCTGTCAGACACACAAAGCAAGCGAATAGAGAAAAAATATTTCCTGATCTTTAATTTCACCTATACTAATCTTAAATGTTACCTTAACAATAGGTCAAACAAACAAATTTGATTTGTAAGATAATAGAGACATTTTATATTTAAAAAAAGGAAGTATTTTTAGCATTTGCATCAATTTGAAGGAATACACTGGAATCTAGGTTGCAAGATGCTAAACCAGAAAGAGAAGAGAAGGTGCTCAACCAGAAAGAGAAGAGAAGGTGCTGGCCAGCAGATACACTAAAAGGGGGCAAAAAAATCCTCTACTGTTTATGCCAACCGGAGAAGGCTTATGGTAGAACAAGAACAAAAAAGTCTCTCTTACTTTTGGACACTGTATCAGAGGAAGAGGGTTGATATAGTAGCAAGGCTTACTGAACAGTGCTTTCCCTTCCTTACATGACAAACTACTCATGGCTCCACACTTGGGGGTTGTATAGTACTGCCAGAATTCCTTGAGGGAATTATGTTCTTGTACTACATGGTTCTGTAACTAATTTATTCTACTTACTAAAAATAAATATTTAAGTAAACTACTGAAAAGACAGAAAATGCTGGAAACTAGCAGATATCTGTACATAATATTTACATTATTAAAATGATGTTAAGATGGCAGTTCCTATTATAATTAATATTTTTGAATCTTAATAGTAACCAATTTGTATTTTTGACAAGTCCAAGGTCTTTAACATAATTTTGTTAAATAGGCAATATTTCCATATTTTAACTTTTTACATTGTTTAATTAGAAGTTTAACACAACAGCTGTTTCCATAGAATGCGTTGGCTAAAAATATATATAATTAAGGGTCTATTACAATTGTTCAGGCCGTGCATGGTAGATAGATAACCTGTCTCGATGTGATGATTCATGCACACTATCAAACATACAGTCCTACTTATTAAAATGAATACAAATGTACTTCAATGCTCCATTTACACTTCAGAATATAATTTAAAAACAAATGCTGAGTTGATAAAAATGTCTCTAAATTGAAGGATTATCCCATCATTATTTTCAAGTTTTCTGTATTTTTTCTTATTAATCCTTTTTCTTCTCTCTCTGATACTGAATTTAGTGCTTGAGAAAGGAGCGTGAGTGAGTGAATGAAAACCCAAGTCCATAAAACAAATGCCGCACAGTCAGTGGAGATGAAGGGTGGTCTTGTGGCTAAAGTACTTGAGTTGGAATTGGGAGATCAGGGCTCAGTTTTCAGCTCTTCACAGAATTCCTGTGTACGTTGGATGAGTCCTTTAATCTCCTTGGGTGAAATCCATTCCACTCACATAAAACCTAAGTGTTAAGGCTCTATGCAGATGGAGTGCAAATGTTGCACAGCCCTCTGCAATCGCTATTCCAGCCAAAAAGGGTCATAGCACATTTGTTATAGTTGCACTGAGCACTGGGTGATTACATAGTTGGGCAGCTATGCCATACCTATAAATATCATGCTGAAACCCTGTATCTGTGGAACTGGTTGGTACAGAACTAGGTAGCCTACTCTTGTCATCTGCCGCTGCCACTGCCAACTTCATCAAGACTGAGATACGATACTAGGCAACCCTGTTTTCAGTGAAAGCTGCCTCCCCTCAAATATCCTTAGGAAGATGGCGTTGGGAGAAACCTGAACTATGAAGAGGTAATAGGTTTGGCAGCCTTCTATTCTTGCTTAGTTTCTCCTCAGAAGTCACTGGGAATGAGAAGCCCGGGACCTCCTGAAGGGAGAGGGTATCCCGCTGAGGGACAGAAAGGCCCATTCCAGCACAGCTAGTTGTTGCTTCTCTTGGCCCCAGGTTTCAGGAGCCCCAGTATTCATGATAATCCTCATTGTCCTTCTCAAGCCCTGGGAAAATGACTTGCTTTTCTCACCCTTCACAGAGTTTGTGGTCAAGACACAATATGGCAAAACTGCCACTACTAGCCATTGTTATGCCTTTTCTGTGACTAACGAGAGAATTTTTGGTCTTGTGGTCTGTCTGCTTGGCACCTTTCACAAGCACTGAAACAAAATACTAAAAAAAGCATACAACCTGCTGTCATTTAGCCTATCTGGTGAGGAGCCCTGACTGCATGCCAGGAGGAGGTAAGGATTTGCCCAGGTGATCACCACAAAAAAACCCACTACCTTTATAAAAGTGAGAGATTAGAAGCTGGTCTGTTATGAGTAAACTAATCAGAGCTGTTTTGAAGCTACAATTAAGAGAGCCTGAAAGAAAAGTGCATTGAAACCCCTTTGGTAAATGGTACATGTGGCAGCACTAGCCCCTGCAGAGGGAGGGCCTGCGAGCCAGGAACGGGAGTCAGCCAAGCCAAGGCACTACCTGAGACCCCGACGGAGGACGACCCAGGGGAAGAACCGACCGGAGGACCCCTCACTGCAGAGGTACTGTCGTTCCCAGTAGGAAGTGACCCAGGGGAACTATAGAGATAAACAGTGTTAAAGCTGTATTGATGCTCGGCGTGTTGCAGGCGGATCCCCACCGAGCGAGTGGCAAGAAAAGCTTGTCGCTACCAGGGCCTTGGGTTGGGGCTCGGTTGAGAGGGCATGCCTGAGCCCCCGTACCCCCTCACCCCCAAACCATGAGGGTTTATATAGACTCTGGCCACTAGACCGCATTACCCCACCCGAAAGGGGGTTTATACGGACTCTGGCTGCTAGGCCGCGTTACCCCGCTCGAAAGGGGGCTTATATGGACTCTGGCCGCTAGGCCGTGCTATCCCACTCGAAAGGGGATTTATATGGACTCTGGCCACTAGTCCACGTTACCCTGCCCGAAAGGGGATTTGTATGGACTCGGGCCACTAGGCCGTGCTACTGCTCCAGACAGGGGGACAGTAGAGAAGAAGGCCGGAGAGGCCGTAACAGGCCGTCTGCAGAGGGGTGGCCACAAGGACAGGAGAGTGGTGAGGCGCAGACACCCCATCCTACCCCTGCCACAAGGGGGTGCTGCAGTGATAGGCCTGCCACATGGGGTTTGATGGCTTGTTCTGATTTGGAATGAAACAAGAGTTCAAACAATTGGAATCTCCTGCAGACTGAAATTTTGTGTTTCATCCAGCTCTATTTGCAACTCTCTCTCTCAAATATCTCTACCCACAATATCAATTCCATGTCCATGGATCTAACTACTGGACTACAGTGTAGTCTGGGGTGGATGTCTCTCAGTCGCTCTTGTTGAAGTTGCTCCCCTTTGTATAAAATACTTGAATAGTCTTTGGGCCAGACAGAGTGAGAACCCCTATAAACCCTGGTGGTTAGGTCACCCACCTGGGATGAGAGATAATAATGCTTAAGACGTCTAACATTTTCACTTGGGAATCAGAGGGAAGATAGAAACTTTATTCAAGGGAGGAAGGAGGAATGAATCTCTGTCCTTAAGAAGGCAGGAAAGATGTTCCTGCAATTCTAAGTCCACCCTCTGCTTCAAAGACTATTTAATTACTTATATACAATGGAACAGCTTCAAGAGACGAGACAGAGACCCACCCTAGAACACTCTATAACCCACAGCTTAGAGCATTTTCCTGAAATGTGAGAGACCAAAGTTCAAATTGTTGTTCCCTATCAGGGAAAAGGAGGAATTGAACCCAGGTCTGTGACAGTCCAGGTTAATTCCCTAATCTACAGGTTATAAAGGCAGCAGCAACACCTTTGTCACCTCCTCTGGTTGTTTTATGAATGGTACCTTACTCCCCTGAATTCAGTCCCCAAACAAGTTTCCCACCCCCCCACCATAAATATTCAGTGAATACATGTCAAATTCACAAACAATTTTGGATCAACCTAAACTGCATTTTTTGAAAAGTATATGATTTGTCTGAATAATTTTGCCCACCTCTAAAGCTCACATTTGCTCACTAATATGTTACATTTCACAGTGTTATAAACTAATGTAGTGAAAAAGCTTCTAGTAATCTGTAACATGGTGGAAAAAAAGAACAGGTTTAAAGAATATTAAAATTTGTTTGAGTAGTAATATTCAGGGCTTTAGGTTTTCTAACTTAACTTTCTTACCTAAATGTGCTCAGGGCCACCCAGAGGGGCGGGGCAAGTGGGTCAATTTGCCCCAAGCCCCGGGCTAGGCAGGGGATCCCATGTGAGTTTTTCGGAGCCGGTGGAGCAGGGTCCTTCACTCACTCCGGGGGCCCTGGAAAACTCTCACGGGGCCCGAGCCCCCGGAGCTGCTTCTGCTCTGGGTCTTTGGCGGCAATTCAGCGGAGGGGCCCCTCCACCGCGGGTCTTCGGGGCAGTTTGGCGGCGGGTCCCGGAGCGGAAGGACCCCCCACCGCCGAATTACCGCCGAAGTGGGGGCCCCCCGCCGCCGAAGATCCCAAGCCCCCTGAATCTTCTGGGCGGCCCTGAATGTGCTACATTAGCATAACTGTTTATAACCATAATATTTGTCATAATATGTCAGCCAGTCTTTAAGAATATTGAATAAAGCAAAAGATTATTAGCTCCAAGAGACATCCCGTAACAAAAAAAACCTAAATAAATACATTTGTATTACTTCTAACATTTTCACTTGGTAATCAAAGGGAAGATAGAAACTCTAGTCAAGGAAGGAAGGAAGGAGGAATGTCTGTAAGTAGGCAGGAAAGAGAGCTCCTGCAACAAGTGTGAATTTTTTCTTGTTGTTCATATAGGTGATTCAGTCCTGATAATCTCAAGATATAGGAGCACTGTATTTTCCCATCTTTCCATACTCCCTCAGTTATCCAACTAGTCAGTGCATATTTTGCAGAAAGACATGAGGAGCTTACATTAGATAGGAAAACAAACTAGATCATCTTGTTTTGTTTTGTAAGGCTTAGAGAGCACTCTTACTGCAAAAGTGCCACCTAGTGGGGTTTCTCAGAAGGTCCTGTAATGTTTCACATGAGGTCCTGGGAATAGTCTTACAGATAGTGTGCTTCCACTGTGCCTGATTCTGCCCAAGAGAAGGCCAATTGTCTCATAGCATGTACAGTTAGAAAAAAAGGAAAAAAACCCACTAACTTCTGCAGGCTTCTGTAATGCAGGATATAATCCAACTGAATTGAATATGAACTGACTTAAATGTTTTATATTAGAAGCACAGAAAGGTCACAAGTCAGTTTTCTCCTCCCCTTCCAAATTCTGTGGTCCTCCCAACACCTAATCTCATCATATCTCAGAGCTCCCCAAGCTCCTTTGAGTCTGTCACCAGGAGGAAGAATGGTCTTTTGATTAAGGCACTAAACGAGGACTCAAGAGATCTGGTTCTATTCTTGGCTGTTCTAGTCTTCCTAGGTGACCTTGAACAAGTCTCAATCTCTCAATGCTTCTGTTCCCCCATCTGTAAAATTAGGATAATACATCCCCTACCTTATAGGGGTGTTGTGAGGATAAATTCATTAATATTTGTGAGTGCTCAAATACTACAGTGACAAAGGCCATAAAATCAATCATCCCTGAATCCTTAGATATCATAATTAAAAAGCATTCTATTACCAAGTGTAAAGTTCTTCTACCTTACTGGTGGAATTAATTCCCACAAGTAAAGCAGGTTTTTGAAAGTGTAACAATATCACCAGAAACTAGAAGATGGTTTTAGAGTGAGATCACAATAGTGAAAGCCAAAATCTGCCTTTTGGCATGTGTGCTGCAAACACTGACATAAATATTCATGCACGTATCAGAGTGCAGTTTGGGCTTCAGATTCCAAAATATGAGGCAGTAGTTTTCAAAGATGCCATAATATCTTGACTTTTTAAAAAAGTTACTCTGTGGATCTCAAAAATTGTTCTGCTTTTGATGATTTGTAAAGATTTACATCATGTAATAATAATTATAAAACACAGTGGCTATAATTATAAAGCGACAGAGTCCTGTGGCACCTTTTAGACCAGGGGTCGGCAACCTCTGGCACGCGACTCGTCAGGGTAAGCACCCTGGCGGGCACTGCACCACTTCCCGCAGCCCCCATTGGCCCGGGACAGCAAACCGTGGCTGGTGGGAGCCGCGATCAGACGATCCTGCTGTCGTGGCAGGTAAACAAACTGGCCTGGCCCGCCAGGGTGCTTACCCTGGCAAGCCACGTGCCAGAGGCTGCCGACCCCTGTTATACACTAATAGAAGTATTGGAGCATAAGCTTTCGCATGCGTCTGACGAAGTGGGTATTCACCCACGAAAGCTTATGCTCCAATACTTCTGTTAGTCTATAAAGTGCCACAGGATATTTTGTCGTTTTTTTACAGATCCAGACTAACATGGCTACCCCTTTTATAATTATAAATATTATATACATAGTGTGATAAGTACATTAACTGATGTTTCTGCTAAAAGGATTAGAAATTAAATAGTTACTGTTCATCTTTAAGATTCAGAGCTAACAACCTAATGAGATGAAGGAGGCATATCACACCTTTTAGAACTACGGTTTCAAATGTCACTATAGCAACTTCTTAAACCAGGGTCCTATTTTCAGAGTTATCATCACAAACAAGAGGGCTCAGATTTTATTTGTATATTTGTTTAATGAAAGCCTAGATCCCGGGGTACACTTTTGTGTCAATGGGTGAAATGTGTGGCAAATGCCGTGGTTGATGAATCACGGCATAAACGAAGCTCGGCCTGTATTCTGAGAGCAATAAAATGTGTTGGCTGATCCAAGATTATTATTGAGAATCCTAAAATATGCCCTTCATTTTTTTTTAAAGCAGAAACATAAGCATTTCCTTCTACTTTGGGGAATATATATCATGGGTTGTTGACTTAATAGCTGCTTGAAGAATATTAAGTATTTTCTTCAGATACATATTTTCTTACATTTGGCCTTTCAGTAACTATGCTACCAGATAAAATATGCAGCTATTGATAGGCTGTTTTCTTCTACAGCAGAACTTCCTCTAGAAAAATATGGTTTTCATCTTATCAAATATATTCATAGCAGAAATTAAATGTCTTATCGACAGATAAAGGATTATCACTAGTCCTCTGCTGTTGGAATCACAGGACATGATTCTCCTACAATTAACATCCATGTCATCCAGAAGTAATTCTACTGAAGTCAGTGGTACTGGAGGATATAGGCTAAAGTCCAGTCCAATGCCCGGTTCAAGTAATTGGGCTGAATGCTTGCAGAGGCTACAGTTAGGCAACAATGCAGCAAAACCCTTCAGCATATGCATCATTTCAAACCAACAACACTAATTATTGTGCTTAAAGGTAAAGCACCTATGTTGTGCTTTGCTGAATTGGCATTGCTGGGATCAGAATGCTCGATGATTGTCTGTTCATTCCCTCTGAAGAACCTTTGGCCACTGTCAGAAGACAGGATATTGGGCTAGATGGACCATTCATCTAACCCATTATGGCCATTCTTATGTTCTTAATTGGCACCTAATTACTCTGAAGGCTCTCAAGTGACCCCAGAAAGATCTGTGTAGTAACAAATCCTCTACCTGTACTCAGGAGCTTCTTGTACTAGAGATGTGATTTGTGGATGGTGGTGGAGGGTCCCCACATACTCTCCGCTTCATGCCACACAAGTATTATGCAAACATCCCCTTATGGAATGGAACCATTCTGGTTTCATGTCTGCAGAAGCAAGTGCTGCATCTGCCCCATAAAATCCCCCCAAATATGTGCAATTTATTTATCATTTTAGTCATTTCAGTCTCAGAAAGGCCAATAGTGACATGAGTACCTTTCATACTGAAATTATAAAATCTCTGACCTTTTACTCTTTTTAATTGAATAGCAATACGAACAGAGTTAATAACCACTCAAACAACTGCAGAAGAATAAAAGTTGAACCTGTTACAAGTTTGGTTTTTTTTAAGGGGTACAGGGAGATTGTATTTAGCTAGGTAAATGCATGGCTCAAAGTAGCCAGATTCCGGAGCCGGATATGAAACCTTGGAATAGCAAAAAAGAAAAATAGTATGAATTGTTAACAAAGGGCCCTCTACAAAGTCTAAAATTACAGGAAATTGGCCAGTGTTCCTTATTATGAAATAGCGGTAACCAAGAGTGCTATACAAGAGTTAGCATTTTTCAAATGCTGTACATACAATGAAGGTGCTTATTTATGTCCAACTATTTTCAAATACAGAAAAAGGAAGATAGTTTTACTATACTGATAAGGAGAAAATTTTCCATTTACTTACTTTAAGCCATTTAAATTGATCTTCAAGAGATTGCTATGGACGTCAAGGTGATGGGAATCTTGACTAGAGGAGAAAGGACCCATAAAAATGTAATTAGGTTACTCCCTAATGTCTTTGGAACTAAAAATCCAAAGCTCCAACAACTTAAGAACAAAATGCAAGGGAACAAACTCCTTATGTATATCCCCCCTGACAGCCTTCTTGGTATGAAGAGTAGCCATGCTAGTCTGTATCAGCAAAAACAACGAGGAGTCCTTGTGGCACCTTAGAAACTAACAAATCTATTTGGGCATCAGCTTTCGTGGGCTATAATCCACTTCATCCCAAATAAATTTGTTAGTCTCTAAGGTGCCACAAGGACTCCTCATTGTTTTTGCTTCTTGGTATGGAGGATCTTCAGATTGCTAAATAGACAAGAGTCTTGGTATAAGGGTAAAGATTAAAAATAGAGATTGCATTACAATTTATGGTGAGCAACACATTACAATCTCAGGAAAGCTCTACTGTCCCCCTCCCCCCAGGAAAAGAATCTTTGTTGCTATTATTATTGATTGTGTATATTATCATGGCACCCTGGGACCCCAGCATGCTATGGTGCTCTACAAACACAGAAATAAACATGGTCCTGAACAGGTAGTTACTGGAGAATAAGTAGATGCTTTAATTGTCATTGTTGGGATTTACTTGTAGGTTTTCAGGAATCCCAGCTCTAAAGAGACATCACTGAAAGTTCATTTAGAATTGCTATACTGGCCCTTTTTTAGTTTGCTTAGAGTGAGGTAGATGCTTTTGTCAAGCTCTTTTAGAATGTACAGAGGTTCAAGACCACCAGGCTGGGGTATTTATTTAACAGGAGGCCAAAGTGCCTCAGGCAACAAAAAAAAGTCATAATTCATTCTAGCCAACACCTAGCAAATTCCTTTATCCAGGGATGAGACTGAATGAAATCTTACTGCGGCATCAGAAGCATCTTTAGCCATCCTGAAGGAGATTTATTAGAAGAGGCATTCTTATGACAGAAGGCCTTGATCTCTTTACATAAAGCTCCACTGATAGTAAATTCCCTTATCTTGTCAAGTGAAGATTATGTGTATTTCCATGAATTTGATAGTTCAAGATACATATGGTTTGGTTATTTTAGGTCTGAGACTTGAGAGTTGAACTAACCCTCTTCATATATATTTTTCTGGGTGGAGCAGCCAACAAAGTGAACAAATGCATTAGCTCTCCTGCTTTTTAAATACACCAGTATTATAAACACTAGAATATGTAATTGGTAGAGCAGTAATAGCATAACTGTTCCACAGTGAGGAGTTAGTTATGCAACATATTTGTGCAGAAAGCATAAACCAGATGACCCTTCCAAAGTTGAAGTGATACATTCTCATAGTGTGCCATAGCTTTGTTGCAAGTAGTGGGAAACTAAATCAGGAGGTCTTAATGAAGTTATTCCCAAGCCTAGCTCTCCTTTGTGATGATGCATAGTGATAAAAGGAAAACAGCAAAATAATCATCTGCTCCATTTTAGTTATCTTAAACAGCACAGTATTTTAAAGACTGCATGCTGTGAATTAATCCCTGTTTTATCAAAACAGCAACTGGATCCTCTAGGTAATTATAAATTCTAAGAAATAACTTATACCGTGAATCTAATCTAAAAGCAAACAATGTATTCTAGAGAAGCATTACACTATTTCATATTACAAAATACGATTTTTAACTCATCAAATGCATGGTACCCCCACAAAGAAGCAGCATGAAATATGCAGGTTTTTGGGTTTTTAAAACAGGAAATCCCATGAATCTCTTGAATTTTCTACTCCAGCCTAATGAGAAGATAGATTTTAAACGAGTAATACTAATGGTCCCATGAGGCAAACTATAAAGTGTTAAATTCACCCCTGTTTTATAGATTGTAAGCTCTTTGGGATAGTGATTATCATTTATTGTAAATTTGTACAGCATCAAGCACAATGGGGCCAAATCTAGTTATAGGGTTTAGGTGCTACCCAAATAAATGTTAAGGAAGAATTATTCCGGTTTCTGCTGGAATACAGAGCATTCAGGTCTCTTGATGGTGAAAAGTCTGTAGGGAAGCTGAGGCAACTTGGGGTAAGCAGGAGGCTAAAATAGCACCAACGTTAGATGCACTAATGAGGGGATAGCCAGAGCAGTCAAATCATGTGCTAAATCAGTGGATTGCCTCATAATCCTCATCTGGCAGAGGTTTCCTGTGTTCTCCCAAAGGTGAATCCCCCTATGGTGCGGAAGAAAGTGCCAATTTGTGAACTAAGTCCGTTAAGTCCTGAATAGCAGGAGGTTAAGAGAAGAAATATTTATCCACCCTAGAGCTCTACCACACCCAAAACTGACCTTTGTTAGGAAATAAATTGGAATTTAAAACTGAATAGGTTGTACAAAACCACTCTTTATACTGGCTTCCCATAAATCGCCATGTCAAATTCAAGGTGCTCAATGGCTTGTGCCAAGGTCACCTAAATCTCCAGAATGAGGACGACAGCTGACAACTCTGCTCCTCAGGCACAATCCAACACAAGGGTGAATTTCATCTGTGCATGAGGCAGCTTTCTCAGAGGTCAGGCCAAGGCAGTGGAATGAACTTCTACTGAACCTAGGAAGTACCACAAACCTCATCATCTGCCAGTCCAAGTGAGAGGCACATTTCTTTGCACACTAGCGTGAACATATAGCACAGTGTACATACAATATGTAATTAAAAATTCCACACAATTTTCCCTGGGAAGATGAAAGGGAAAGAAAGAATCATACATAACAGATAATAGTGATATTGCTTTATAGCACTATTGGAAAATGCTATGTTGATGAAGGCAGCGTACCTATATCAAGATGGTTCAGTTGTGGGATGAAATCAGCTCATGGATGAAGAACAGTTGGCTGGTGCTACATCTGAGCAAGACAGAACTGATGGGCAGAGGAAAGTATTTAAAAGAGTTTGCAGCCATGTTGCAGTCTCCTTTGATTGAACACACACACCATAACTGATCAATTTAGTCTGTAGTCTACGAGGTCTCTTGTATTCCTCATTGATATTGAGCTCTCACATAGCAGAGTAATGCTTCAGTACGCTAGATGACTCCATGCCATTGTGGTGGACAAAGATCTGGCCTCAGTTATTTATGTCTTCGTCATCTCTTGGCTGAACTACAATAATACAATATTAGACATGAAGCCTTAATCACTCAGGAAACTCTAGTGTACAGTGCTGTAGTGCATCTCCTCAGTAACGCAGGCTACTGTGAGCACATGAAATCTGTTCTCTGCTCCCTACACTGGCTTTCCTTAGAATTTTGAACCAAGTTAAATATCTTTGTCCTTATCATCAAATTGGGTCCAGGATATCTAAAGTTCATCTAAAGCTCCGTGACAGAGACTGTGGTCAACAATTGCACTCCCATGACACAATGGCACCCTCTACGTTAAGGCCAGGTTTATACTTAAAATTTAGGTTCACCTAGATACATCCCTTGGGGGTGTGAAAAATTTACACATCTGAGTGAAGCAATTCAACTGACCTAAACTCCAGTGTAGACACTGCTATATTGATGGAGAGGTGGATTAACCACAATGATGGAAAAATCCCTTCCATCGCTTTAGAAAGCGATCCTGTAGCATAGCCATAGCCTCACAATAAATCGCATCTATGCAGTAGACAGAACTTTGTCTAGGGACAGTCCAAGAATGTGGAATGAAATCATCCAGGAGGTAAGGGCCATCAAAAACCACATCACCTTCTGCTCCAAGTGCAAGATACATTTCTTTGACCTTGCCTTCTCTAACATATAAACATACCTGTTCCTATGTGATTATTTAAAAAAAACAAAAAACCCCAAAACAATGAAACTTACTGTACATACATCTCCCCCCAGGAAAAGGATGAGAGAACAAACAATATGTGACATCACCTAATGCACTACAGTCTCAGATAGTTTGGTGATGGGCAAGGTATAACAACTTATATAGAAGGGAATGAGAACCAGAACAAAACAGAATAGAAATCTGATTAGCGATAACACCGAATTAATTTTTAGGTTACATTGTAAATGTTGGGGAGCAGGAAGAGAGAGACTTGTGCACCAACAGCTCATTTTTTACAAAATGCTGCAAGAAGTTCAAATACACCAAGCTACAGTACAACTTTGTGCTAAATCCTGTGCTCTAAAGTTGTGTTTTCTGATAAAAAGTTTATTTTCTTCCTTTTTTGTTTCCCCTCTAAAGAACTTAAGTAATTTTAATGCAAGGAAAAGGCATTAGAATCTCATACCTCTGCCCTTTTCTGTTCACCTTAATCCCACGTTCCTCATTCACCACCTCCTTTAATCCTTGCTTTCAGAAATCAATCCACTGTAGGTATCACAAACACATTTACAATTTAATTGCCTATTGTGATAGATTATTTTGTATGTTTGTTATCCTTCGTGTGAAATAGTTCTGCTCAAATTCCCCATTTATTCTTAGTTTCATTGTAATTAACTTTTTATTGAATTTTTCACAAAAGTCAAAGTGCAATATACACTCAGTGTTGTCGTACAGCATGGAGCATGCCAGATTGGGAACAGTAGGTAGATAAAAGATAGAGTGTGTCTCTCTATAAAGTGTTCTATTAGCTTTATTAATCCCTTCCATAATACTTGAAAAATTCTCATCTCAGAGGCTATTCACATCATCACTTTAGTGTTTATTTACAATTCAGATAGTCCAAAATGAATTCCAATGGCTATACGAAGGGGCAATGCTGCAATGACAAAGTCTATTATTAAGAAAAAAACAAACAAACAATACTGTCAAGAAGCTGTGACAATCCAACACTGTAAAAACTGCTTTATATTTGGCTTTAAAAGTTGAGGTGAATATACAAGTAATTTTCTTCTTTTGACAAATACAAGTTTTCAATAGTGTCCAGGTTTTGCAAAAATGTATGCACCATCTGAATTACATAGTTGGATCATTAATGTTGTATGTTGTACGGGCCAAATTCAGCTTAAGTAAGTAGTTACACTTCCTAATGACTGCAATGGGAGCACAACAGCTTATACTTGGCTGAATTTGTTCCTTTTTCCCTAATTGTCCTGAATGGGAAGCAAACCACAGGACATAGTAGGAGTGGCATGACACTGTCTCCTTTGTGAACCTAGTGGAACTCATTTTAAAATCATTCATCATTGGTTCCTGTCATATCAAATTGCCACATTCCCTTATTCTATGCTCACATTGACATACATACATATATCTGAATTGACATTTTCTCTGTCATTTCATTAAGTTGGATACATGTTACACTATCAACAAGTGCTCTAAGGAAAACAGAAATTTGACAACATTAGCTGTAGGATAGGCGTGCCATGAATATAGGGCTAGTTGCACCTCTGTCCCCTCTTGTCTTTCTGAGTACATCCAGGCCAGGTGTCAGGCCCAGGGGCGGCTCTAGGCACCAGCAAAACAAGCTGCTGCCTAGGGCGGCAAAATATAGGGGGCGGCAAAAGGCTGGGGCTGGGGCCCCAGCTCATCCTGCCGCTGCGAGCCGAGGAGCAGCCCGTCCCCTGCAGCCAGGCGGGGCCGCGCTACCGGCTCCGCTTGGGGGAGAGGGGGGGCCCCTTACCGGTAGCGCGGCCCCGCCTGGCTGCAGAAGACGGGCCGCTCCTCCTCCGCTTGTTCCCCGGGTCCTAAACAGCCCGGCAGCAGCTTGCCTGGGGGGGCGGGGCTGAGCCCCGCCCCGCTCAGAGCTGCGTGGTCAGGGGGCGGGGCTACAAGCTCCGGGCCGAGTGGAGACAGCTGAGCTCAGCCTAGAGCATGCGGCCCCGCCCCCTCCCCACGCGGCTCTGAGCGGGGAAGAGCTCAGCCCCCTCCGGAGCCATGCGGCTGCCGCGCGGTGAGCCGGGGGTAAGCAGCTGGGGCGGGTGTGGCTAAGGGGCAGGGAGTCCCGGGGATACTCAGGGGACAGGGAGGGGCACAGGTTCTGTGGGGGGGGGCGGTCAGGGGCCAGGGAAGGGGGGTTGGATTGGGGGAGTCTCAGGGAGGTGTTTGTCAGGCACCCCCTGACCCCATTACCCCCCAGGCCCAGCCCTGACCCCCAGCTCCAAGCCCAGCCCCTAGGACCTGGGCACCCCCCCCGGCCCCATCCCCCTCACAGCCCTGACCCCCAGCTCCAAGCCCAGCCCCTAGGACCTGGGCACCCCCCCGGCCCCATCCCCCTCACAGCCCTGACCCCCAGCTCCAAGCCCAGCCCCTAGGACCTGGGCACCCCCACAGCCCCATCCCCCTCACAGCCCTGACCCCCAGCTCTGAGCCCAGCCCATCTGATCCGGACACCCCCCTCACCCCATTCCCCCCACAGCCCTGACTCCCAGCTCCGAGCCCAGCCCCTCTGATCCGGTCACCCCCCTGACCCCATTCCCCCCACAGCCCTGACCCCCAGCTCTGAGCCCAGCCCCTCTGAGCTGGGCACCCCCCTGACCACATTCCCCCCACAGCCCTGACCCCCAGCTCAGAGCCCAGCCCCTCTGATCCAGACACCCCCCTCCACCCATTCCCCCCACAGCCCTGACCCCCAGCTCCGAGCCCAGCCCCTCTGATCCAGACACCCCCCTCACCCCATTCCCCCCACAGCCCTGACTCCCAGCTCCGAGCCCAGCCCCTCTGATCCGGACACCCCCCTGACCCCCAGCTCTGAGCCAGCCCCTCTGAGCTGGGCACCCCTGACTCCATCCCCCACAGCCCTGACCCCCAGCTCTGAGCCAGCCCCTCTGAGCTGGGCACCCCTGACTCCATCCCCCACTGCCCTGACCCCCAGCTCTGAGCCCAGCCCCTCTGAGCTGGGCACCCCCCTGACCCCATTCCCCCCACAGCCCTGACCCCCAGCTCCGAGCCCAGCCCCTCTGATCCAGACACCCCCCTCACCCCATTCCCCTCACAGCCCTGACCCCCAGCTCCGAGCCCAGCCCCTCTGATCCGGACACCTCCCTGACCCCATTCCCCCCACAGCCCTGACCCCTAGCTCTGAGCCCAGCCCCTCTGATCCGGACACCCCCGACCCCATCCCCCACTGCCCTAACCCCCCAGCTCTGAGCCCAGCTGCTCTGAGGTGGGCACCCTCCGGCTCCATCCCCCCACCCCAGACCCCCAGCTCTGAGGCGAGCCCCTCTGAGCCAGACAACCTCCGACCCCATCTCCTCACAGTCCTGAGCCCAGCCCCTGTGAACCGGGCACCCCCCAGAGCCCAGCTCCCCACCCAGCCCTGGGCAACAGCAGCACCACCTCCAGGCAGTGACAGCCCATTGGCACCAACCATCACCATCACCCAGCAACAGCCCATTTTGTAATTGCAAATGTATACAGACCAGTAAAGCATTTGATGTTTTTAAATAATGTATTTGGTGTATTTTCAAATTATTACAAATTAATTTTCACTAGTTATTTTTTACATTTCCAAATACATGTTACTATAGTATTGCAACTTTTTTTTATGGAAGGGGCCCCCAAAATTGCTTTGCCCTGAATCCTCTGGGCGGCCCTACCCAGTGTGTGTGAGGAGCCGGGGAGCCCGGGCTGCGATGGCAGCGAGGGGCTCCTGGAGTGTGTGAGGAGGTAAGCGGCCGACTGGGTTCGTCGGTGCTGAGCAGGTAGCCCCGCAGCCGGAGATCCTCGCCTTCCCTCCTGCCAGGGCTGGGCCAGGGCTCCGTGAGGCTGAAGAGCAGCAGGTCCAGGGGGCTCTCCAGGTCTTTGGCCGCCAGCATGTCGAGGGTGAGGGCGGTGAGCACGAACTGATCCACCTTGGCCACCAGCGAAGCCCAGGGAGGGGGCCGTGTTCTTTGCGCCACCCCGTAGCCGCTCCACCACCTGGAAGTACTCCCGCTCCGTGCTGCCCAGCAGCTCCACCCACATGGGGACAGAGTCGCAGCTGGGCCAGGGCTCGGCTGCAGTGTGCTGGTAGCGGATCCCACATTTGGGGGGGAGGCCAGTGCTGGGGCAACAGGGGGTGTGAGTGGGGGGTACTGGTGGGCGGGGGGGGCTCATGTCTGGGGGCGGGCAGCCAAAAAAATTTTTGCTTGGGGCGGCAAAAAACCTAGAGCCGGCCCTGGTCAGGCCTCATATCTTTGCCTATCCTGGGGGGTGCAATTATGAATTGTTCCTCTCTTCAGCCAGGAGTTGTGCTACAGTACCCTGGGTACCCATTGTTTGGACACCTGTGGTTCCTTCCTTTGGGAATATGTGGTACACGGTGATCACAGTCTGCTTAAAACCAAATTATTCTTTATTTTAACAGTAGGACAAAGAACACTGCAGAAAAAATAGATTTTATAAAAACAAACACTCCACATGTACGTCTATCTTAACTGAAAGTCTCCCCATCCCCTAATAGTAACCTAGGCAGACATCCTCCAGTCTGCTTCCCCTTAACAGCTATCCTGTTAGAAAGTGTTCCTTTTTAAATCTCCCATAGTTCTGTTGATCTCCTGCGAGCTCAGGCCTTTTCCTTCCTGACATTGTCTAACAACTCAAGTGTTTGCTGAGAAATGGCTTATCTTGATCCATTCTTTCCTTTCTGCTAGTTCCGCCCTCCCCCACCCCCCCACAACAGCCCCTATTAAACTTAACCAATAAATTCATACATCAAACTCTCCAATAAGGTCAACATACAGTATACATAAGCTATTACTGAATGGATCCAAATCCACCACGAGGCTATTTAAGGACAATAACTAAAAACTGCTTGGGGACAGAAGGCAAGAAAAATAAGTTCTCATACATTCTCATATGCAAACTAGGGAAACGTGGTCTAGATTAATTTACTATAAATTGGGTGCACAAATGGTTGACAGACCATACTCAAAGAGTAGCTATCAATGGTTTGCTGTCAATTTGGGAGGGCCTACCTACTGGAGTCCTACAGGGGTTAGTTCTGGGTCTGATACTAGTCAATATTTTCATTAATGACTTGGATAATGGAGTAGAGAGTATGCTTATAAAACTAGCAGATGACACCAACCTGGGAGGGGTTGCAAGGACTTTGGTGGACAGGTTTAAAATTCAAAATGACCTTAACAAATTGGAGAAATGGTTTGAACTCAATAAGATGAAATTCAATAAAAAGACAAGTTCAAAGTTGTTTATATAGGAAAGAAAAATCAAATCCACAACTACAAAATGGGGAATAACTGGCTAGTTGGTAGTACTGCTGAAAAGGATCTGGGAGTAATACTGTACCACAAACTATAACGGTAGTTGAGATCTGGAATAAAAGGTAAATTTTCAAAATGGAGAGAGGTAACTAGTGGTATTCCCCAAGAGTCAGTCCTAGAACCAATCCTATTCAATTTATTAATAAATTATCTGGAGAAAGGGGTAAGTAGTGAAGTGGCAAAGTTTGCAGACAATACTAAACTGCTCAAGATAGTTAAGACCAAAGCAGACTGTGAAGAACTTCAACAAGATCTCACAAAACTAAGTGATTGGGCAACAAAAAGGCAAATGAAATTTAATGTGGATAAATGTAAAGTAATGCACATTGGGAAAAATAACCCCAACTATACATACAATATGATGGGGGCTAATTTAGCTAAAACTAATCAGGAAAGAGATCTTGGAATCATCTGGGCTAGTTCTCTGAAGACATCCATGCAGCGGCAGTCAAAAATCAAACAGGATGTTAGGAATCATTCAAAAAGGGATAGAGAATAAGATGGAGAATATCTTATTGCTCTTATATAAATCCATGTTATACCCACATCTTGAATACTGCATGCAGATGTGGTCTCCTCATCTCAAAAGAGATATACTGGCATTAGAAAAGGTTCAGAGAAGGGTGACTAAAATAACTAGGCGTTTGGAATGAGTCCCATATGAGGAGAGATTAAAGAAGCTAGGACTTTTCAGCTTGGAAAAGAGGAGACTAAGGGGAGATATGTAGAGATATATAAAATCATGAGTGGCATGGAAAAAGTGAATAAGGAAAAGTTATTTCCTTGTTCCCATAATATAAGAACTAGAGGCCACCAAATGAAATTAATAGGCAGCAGGTTTAAAACAAATAAAAGGAAGTTGTTCTTCACACAGCGTGCAGTCAACCTGTGGAACTCCTTGCCTGAGGAGGTTGTGAAGGCTAGGACTATAACAGGGTTTAAAAGAGAACTAGATAAATTCATGGAGGATAAATCCATTAATGGCTATTAGCCAGGACGAGTAAGGAGAGATCACTTGATCATTGCCTGTTAGATTCACTCCCTCTGGGGCACCTGGCAATGGCCACTGTTGGCAGACAGGATGCTGGGCTGGATGGACCCTTGGTCTGACCCAGTACGGGCATTCTTATGTTAATAGGCTTTCAAGGAAGATTGTGGGATCCCCATCTTTGGAAGCTTTTGAAAATAAGTTGAACAAACACCTGTCAGGTGTGGTTCAGGTTTATTTGATCCTGACACAACACAGGGAGCTGGACTTGACTTCTCAAGATGCCTTCCAGCTCTACATTTCTATATCACTTATTCAGACACCTATTTGAAATCTTTTCTGTCTCTCTTAGTAAAGACTTACCTTCCACAAAGTCATAGGCTACCAATTAGACCAGGGGGTCAGCAACCTCTGGCATGTGGCCAGTACGTCCCTTGGCACTTCCCACCACCCCCATTGGCCTGGGACGGCAAACCGCAGCCAGCGGGAGCCACGATCGGCTGAACCTGCTGACACGGCAGGTAAACAAACTGGCCCGGCCTGCCAGGGTGCTTACCCTGGTGAGCCGCGTGCCAGAGGTTGCCAACCCCTGAATAAGACTAATGCTCATCTAATTAACCTGAAATCTAACAAAAAAGGGATGCCATGAGTGTGTGACAGATATTTGTCTGAGTCTTATTTTTACTAATTTGGAGGAATAAAAGGGAGGGGGAGAAAGGTAATTCAAAGTTAAGTCAGAGGAGTATGCTCCCACCTAGTCTGCTGCTCCATCCAGTGGCACTGAAATATTGTCAAAATCACTAACAATCTATTTTCTTTTTCTCTGCCACCTTCTTTATTAAAATAAGCTGATATAAAAGCTAAAAACTTCTGTAGAGACAAAGCAAAGTCACAAAGGACCAATGGGTATTATATATGGAGGCTCTAAGTCTCCTTTTAATTCCAGCCAACAACAAATCTCTCAACTGGTAGTAAGCAGAGTTAAAATAGCTTCTAGAACATATACGCTCCTGATCCTGAATAATGCAAAACCTGCATCATAGCTATGTTGTGATTATGGACACACATCTGAAACTACATTGTGAGAAATGTGAATTTTTTTCTGGAGGTGTGAAAACAAGGTTAGGAAAAAACACCCAACATTTGTTTTCAAATGTGAGATTACCCATAAATATATGCAGAAATATTATTTATAGTCAAAAACTTAATTTTGTGGATACACTTCCCAGTCACATTTAGGGGCAGGTTACCTTATGCCTTTAAGACCTATCCCTGTTGCAATAAGCCTACAGAGGGGCACCACTCCAGTGCATGCTTCTGGAGGAACTGTGATCTGAAGGAAGAGCCCATACTACAACTATTTTACAGTCTATGACTCCCACTTCTCATTCACACCTCCCTGCCATTACCAGAACAAGGTGCAAGGATTGGGTTTGTGACTAGCCTCCGCCCTGTGCTGCATATGTTTTAGGGCACAAGTAAAAATAATCCCTTAGAGGGAAACACCAATTCAAACATCAAAGTCCCAATATAAAACAGGATAGATGATGGTCTTGTGGTTAAGGCATTGGACTGGGACTCAAGATATCTAGGTTCAAATACCGACTCTGTTAAAGGTATCTAATGCGAGTTTGGCAAGTCACTTAATTTCTGTTTGTTGGGACCAGAATGTGGAGAGAAGGCAAGGACAAGGGCTCCTGGATATGGCCAATGTGACAGGTTCTCAGTATCTGTTCCTTTAGTGGCACCTGAGATCTAGGGTGACCAGATGTCCCAATTTTATAGGGACAGTCTAAATATTCAGGGCTTTGTCTTATACAGGCACCTGTTACTCCACCCCCATCCCGATTTTTCACACTTGCTATCTGTTAACCCTACCTCTCTCAATAAGAGCAGACACAGGCCCCAAACTTCAGCTCACAATGCTTAATGCAAAGTCAGTCATCAGTAAAACACAAACCATCCTTGACATGGTTATGTGGTCCTGTAATCCAGAAAGGAATCCAGATATGCACATTGATATTACTAGCTCTAATAGCAACATTCAACACCTGCTGGCTTGTTTGCAGTACTTGGCTAGGGACAGGATGAAATCATTTTAAAATGGCTCCTCTCATTCATTCCTGAGAGATCCAAAAGGGTTGTTTGGGCCATTTGCTTTTTTCCTCCTCCAAAGCTCTCAGCTGTGAATTTCATGGATTTCAGCCCTGCCCCAGTGTTATTCAGCATGTGTGAAGTCACTGGGTGTTACTTTGTGGCTACACTGTTTAATCTATATGCCAATATTCTGTTCTATATTGCCTGTTCATCAAAGCCAGTCAGAACTGAACTGCTTTCCTTTTCTTCTCCACTTTGCCAAAGACACAGACCAGGACGAAAGCCAGCTGGCTTAGGCTCAACCCAATTAAGATGGACATGATGCTTGTTGGCAGGAGTAAGCATTTGAGGAACTGGCAAAGGTTATGGCTGCTCCCTCGGGTGAGAGCATCTGCTTAGCTATTCTCAAAGTGGCTTGCAATCTCAGGGTGCAATCTCAAACTGACTGCTGCTTCTGAATCCAAAGACAGCAGTAGCAGCCAGCCAAAGCCTATTTAATCTTCAGCTAGCCAAGAAACTGCATAATTGCCTCTAAGAGGCAGACCCCACATGGTTATGCAGCCCTTTGTCACCTTGACGGCGATATGCTGTACTGAAATGGAGTCCCTGCTGGGCCCTCCTGCCCCCGCTGGGCTGAGAAAGTCACACAGAGACCTTATGTTGCAGTGCTCACCTGTGTTTTTATTTACATGCTGTGCTCCTTCCACCTTTCCGCCATACATGTAGTCTCCTTCTTACAGTCCACCAGCAGGAGAAAGGGGACAAGCTATCTCTCTTTGCTTCCCCTCACTGCCTTTGCTCTACTGCAGCTTCCTTCTTTCTAGCTCCTCCCCTGGCTTCCAGCCCCAGCCTGATGAGGCAGCAGCTGTTCCAGATTCCCCAATCAGGGCCAGGTGATCTACCCAGCTCCAATTCACCTCCCTTAATTGGAGCTGGAGTGACAGAGGGTTGGCTAAGCAGTTTTCTGCTAAGCACCCTGTCACATGTACCCTTCAAGACCATTTAGAAGCTTCTGCCCACCTCTTCTGAAAAGGGTAGATTAGAGAGAGAGCATATTACATCAGTGCCCCAAATTCTGATTGGCTATCAATTCACTACCATGTCCTCATTACTACATATTTGATCCAAACTATGTTAAAAGAAGATTATTAAAGTTGAAAAGTCAAGCACTCAAGAGTTAGGAAATAGAGGAATATGGCTGCCTATGTAATCAGAATTTGGTCCCCTTGTGTATGGATTTTGATACAATCTTTAATTACACGGCCTCAAACTATTTTTTCCACAGGACTCTGCCTCAGTCAGTGTAACAGAAGGGATAGTATTCACTTACTGAGCAGCTATTCAATATTTTGTTTTCTCCTCATTCCTTAATGTATGGCCCCAGCCCTTATTTACCATAACTATTCAAACTCTGCTCTGAAAACAGAAATATTAACTTCCTCTTAGGCTTTTCTATGGTGCTTATCATTATAGAATTGCAAATGCCAAAACTATAACAGGGTTTAAAAAATAATTTAAGTTCATGAGGATAGGTCCTTTGATGGCTGATGGCCAAGGTGGTCAGGGATCCATGCCCATGATCTGGGTGTTCCTAAGCCTATAATTGTCAGAAGCTAGTAGTGGATAACAGGGGATGGATCACTCAATAGTTGCCCTGTTCTTTTCATTCCCTCTGAAGCATCTGGCACTGGCCACTGTTGGGCTACCTGGGTCATTGGTCTGACCCAGTATGACTGTTCTTATCTTACTCCCCCAGCCCTCCCTTGCAATGCCACAAGCCCATCTCTTGTCCCCTCTCCATTTTGAATCATATGGCTTCCCCTTGCATGCTGCCTGGGTGCAAGAAGGAGGTGACAGAAAGGACCCGAGAGACAGGTTCACTTCTCTCAGTTCCAGAACCTGACTCAGAGCAGCCAGGAACAGGTTCTACAAGGAAAGGCTGGCTATGATCCTGAACTGGAGAAAGCACATTCAGTTAATCTGTGGGGATGTTCATACACAGTGCTGTCACACGCTGGAGCTGTGAAAGGCTTGACCATGCTCCATGAGGATGGAATCTTTGGAGATTTTTGATGATTTTGAAGATTTAAGCTCTAGAAAGTTTCTATTGAACTTGGGAAACAGCCATTCTTTTCAAATGTGTATAACAGCTAAATTTGGTCAGACTTATAAGTGGATGGCAAAAGGCACATCCCATGATGCAAAGTCCAGCCCCTGCAAAATGTAAATCACTTCTCTGAAGCAAGGGGACACTATAGCATTTGAAAGAAAAGGATTCAAGAATTTTTTTTAACATGGGCAAAAAAACATTTTCCCCAACCCTTGTTCTTAAAAATGGCTTAAGTAATTTGGCTGATTTTTTCCAAAAACTTTCATCTTTAGGCTGACACACAGCATGGAAAATTTCAGCCTGAACAGTGAAAATCTAGAAAAGTTTTAAGCAACTGAAAACAGGGTCTTATAAAAGAAATAAGAATAACTGACCCTTCTGTTATTCTGGCAGGCTCTCTGTTTGGGAGAAGGCTTCTGCAGCACCTTTCTTCGGGAACTCTCAGGATAGGACTCTCTCCCTAACCTGTCAGACCCCTTCTGAGCTGTCTGGCTCCTTTTTAGCACCACCTCCATCAGGAGCATGCTCTGCAGGTGTGGCTGGGGAGGGTCACCTGGGCCCAGAGTTGCTTCTTAAACCCTTCCGTTCCAATGTGGGATACATAAACCCTGTCACACTCCCTATGTAGAGTGCCTGAAGATTAAAATGCAGTGTTTAACTGCACAGAATTACTAGCTACATTTTTCTAATGTGGTAACTGAGAAACACTTTCAGTGACTTAGCTATGAGGCATTTTGGGTTAGAGGCTAGCTGTAGAACCAAGAGAACTACATTCTTCTCTTGGTCTGATGCTTAATTTGATTTTATCGGCACTGGAAGTGAAGATAGGGCCATGCTGAAGATGTATTCTTGACTAAATACAGATCTTTGCTTGGAATGAGACAGGATTCAGTAGAAGTCATTATTAGCCCCAACACTACAAACAGATATCCTAGTATGGACTCCATCTATGCAGAGTTTCCTTGAGAGACCAACTAGGGCTACACTACAGAATTTACTGCAGTGCAGCTGCACAGCTGTAGCGCTGCTAGTGCAGATGATCTAAGCAGATGGCAGAGAGCTCTCCCTTCGACTTCATTACTTCAGCCCCTACAAGCAGCGGTAGCTATGTCAGCAAGAGAAGCTCTCCTGCCAACAGCGCTGTCTACACCAGCACTTAGGTCACTGTAACTTGTCACTCAGGGGGTGTCTTATTCAAACCCCTGAGTGACATAATTTATACCGACAGAAGCTACTGCGTACATAGCCTGAGGCTCCTGCAGGTTTCCCTGGAGCATGAATGACCTGCAATTAGCACACCTGTTTGCAGAATGTGGGCCTTGGTTTGGCCAGTTCTGCTCACACCTTTAATTTAAGGATCAGATTCACCATCTATACCATAAAATTTTAACAATAACTGCTTCATTTATCAGCACTCAATGAGGTAAGGGAGAAAGAAAACAAGAAGAAAAAGATGTACACATGCAAAAAGGAAAAAAAACTGTGAAATTTCAAACACAAACAATTTTGTTTAAAAAACCAGACATGGTTGCATAGTGACAACAGTTTTATTGCCCATCACATCAATTACAGTAACGTGAAAGCATGTAAAGTAAATTAAGGACATAAACAATCTTACATTGTCCGCTCAATTAGCAAACCTATTCCTCTTATCCAAGTATAAAGAAATGCATACATCATCACAGTCCCCCTAACCTGGTCTCACAATAAATACATACACACAAATTACACCAAAAATAAATCATATTTTCCTATTAATCTACCTACAGAACATTACTGTCAAGAAACAATTATAAGTGCATTACTAAAATATTCTATGACGTAGTAATTGTATTATGAGTATATAGTTAAATATTGAAATACACAAAATCCTCCAACACATTAAAATTAAAAAAAAATAATCATCATCATCCCTGGATCAGTGTTAAGGTAACTGTGCTAGGATGAATGTCCTCAGCATGAAGCTTGTGAGAAATAAGTGCAGGATGTTTTTAGTGGCCTGCCACCAGTGTTTATTGCTGGAAGCTTCTGAATGCAGCCACTTTCCGAGCTGTTTAAATGCTGTAGAATTCTAAAACCTGCTTTTGATAGTCTGTTGGCAGGTACTGTATGTCCCATTTTTGATTCTCTCAGAAGGTTTAATACAGCTGTCATGTGGTAGTGGGAGTTGTGGTGTATATTTTCTCTATTTTCGGAGAAATTTTGGAGGAGTAAACTGATCTAAAATATAAAATGTGTGCCCAGATACTCAATTATGGGTGCCTTGGAAAATTCTGCAATACAACTACTGTACTGAGGGGAAGCAAGCTGATTAGTAAGGGTACGTCTACACTACGGGATTATTCCGAATTTCCATAAACCGGTTTAACAAAACAGATTGTATAAAATCGAGTGTGCGTGGCCACACTAAACACATTAAATCGGTGGTGTGCGTCCACGGTCCGAGGCTAGCGTCGACTTCTGGAGCATTGCACTGTGGGTAGCTACTCCGTAGCTATCCCATAGTTCCCGCAGCCTCCCCCGCCCCTTTGAATTTCCGGGTTGAGATCCCAGTGCCTGATGCGGCAAAAATCATTGTCGCGGGTGGTTCTGGGTAAATGTCGTCAGTCACTCCTTCCGCTGGGAAAGCAACGGCAGACAAGCATTTCATGCCTTTTTTCCCTGGATTGCCCTGGAAGATGCCATAGCATGGCAATCATGGAGCCTGTTTCGCCTTTTGTGACTGTCACCGTATGTGTACTAGATGCCGCTCACAGAGGCGATTCAGCAGCGCTACACAGCAGCATGTTTTTGCTTTTGCATGATAGCAGAGATGGTTATCAGCCATATTGTACCATCTACCATACCATAAATTGGTAATAAGATGATTGTGGCTACCAGTCCTTTTGCACTGTTCCATTTGCTGCTGTCATAAGTGCCCCTGGCTGCTCTTAGCCAGGGGCGCAAAAGCCAAAATTGGGAATGACTCCCTGAGTCAATCCCTCCTTTTTGGTATCTAAAAATAGAATCAGTCCTGCCTAGAATATGGGCAAGTGTACTAGAGAACCACTGTATCAGAGAACCAGAGAGCACAGCTGCTCTGTGTCAGATCCTGCAGAAATTATGAGCTGTATTCTATTCACAGGGGGTGCTCCTGCAACAACCCCACCTGTTGATTCCGTTCTTCCTTCAGCCTTCCTGGGCTACCGTAGCATTGTCCCCCCACTTGTGTGATGAAGTAATAAAGAATGCAGGAATAAGACACAGTGACTTGTTAGTGAGATATGAGTGGAAGGCAGCCTCCAGCTGCTATGATAGTCCAGACAGGACAGTAAGGAGTGTGTAGGAGAGGAGCCCAGCATCCCTCTGCTAGTTCAGGGGCAATTGAATCTTTTCTTTACACATGAAGGGTGGGGGCTGATGGAGCTCAGCCCCCTGTTGCTATGATGACGGTGGTTATCAGCCATACTGTACCATCTACCAGGAAAAATTAGGACCAGGCGCCCTTGATCGACCTAACAGATGCTAGTCAGCATGGTTACCAGTCCTTTTGCACTGCCCCATGTGCCAATAGGCTGATGATGAGGACGGATACCAGTTGTATTGTACCATCAGCCATCCATAGCGTGGGGGGAGCAAGGATGTTGGTGTTGAGTGCTGCACCATCGCGTCTATCTGCAGCATTCAGTAAAGATAGGGTGACATGTAAAAGAGTCGAGAGAGGATTGTTTTCCCTTTCACTTCTGGGGGTGGGTGGGGGGGTGCGTAAATTGCCTAGCTATGCCCTGACCCACCGTGGACACTGTTTTTGACCCTAGAAGCATTTGGAGCTCAGCCAAGAATGCAAATGCTTTTCAGAGACTGCAGGAACTGTGGGATAGCTTGAGTCCTCCAGTCCATGAGCGTCCATTTGATTCTTTGGCTTTCCGTTACGCTTGTCACGCAGCAGTGCGCTGAGTCCCTGCTATAGCATCTGTCTGGAGATATTTAAAAAATGATTTTGAATTTCGTCTTCTGTAACGGAGTGCTGATAGAACAGATTTGCCTGCCCTTACAGCGATCACGTCTGCATCGTCCATGCGGGAGCTCTTTCTTTATTTTGATTTTTAACTGCATCACCACCCGTGCTGATCAGAGCTCCACGCTGGGCAAACAGGAAATATTCAAAAGTTCGCGGGGCTTTTCCTGTCTACCTGGCCACTGCATCTGAGTTCAGATTGCTGTCCAGAGCGGTCAGTGGTGCACTGTGGGATACTGCCCGGAGGCCAATACCGTCGATCTGCGGCCACACTAACCCCAATCCGATATGGTAATACCGATATTAGCGCTACTCCTCTCGTTAGGGAGGAGTACAGAAACCGGTTTAAAGAGCCCTTTATACCGATATAAAGGGCCTCTTAGTGTGGACGGGTGTGGTGTTAAATCGGTTTTACGCTCCTAAAACCGGTTTAAACGCGTAGTGTAGACCAGGCTTCACACATCACACTGGGCAATTTTCCAGTTTGTCAGACCTACCCAGCTGTACCTGCAAAGCAAGGAGTTTTGTGTAGCATGAAACTCTGTCAGTTAAATATGGTGGGTTTGGGGTTTTGGGTCCCCTCCCACTCTCCCTCTCCCCCCCCCAAAAAAAAACCTCTCTGGTGTCAGCCTACTACAAGAGTTGAAACAAGAGCTTAGTAGCTGGTGTGACCCCTACAACAGTAGTGTTAAGCTAGTATGTCCAAAAAAGGTACACTGCTTAGCAGCTTCCCTTCATTATAAACAGGATACTGAAAATATATTGAGCGGCATTTGGTGACAGGGGCACTGGAACAATTTTTTACACACAGGGTGCTGAGAGCCATTGAACCAAACTGCAAACCCTGTATGTAATAGAAACCACTTCAAGTCAGGGAGTGAGGCAGCACCCCTAGTTCCAGCACCTATGCTTGGTAAGCATTTTCCTCATTTTCTGTCACGAAAATACAAGCCATATTTCAGAAAGGAAAAAAAAATATTGTCCAAAACCTAATTTAAGTAGGAAATTTCAACAAAATGCAACTTAAAATATGACAGATATGGGAACAACGAGAAAGTATATATATTAGCCTAATCCAAAGCTCACTGAAGTTAGTAGGAATCTTTCCATTGACTTCTATGGGATCTGGTGCAGGATGTGTGTTAAGAACTACAAGATCACTGTAATAGATATTGTTTTCACCTCACCTCCGCCTACTGGAATAATGTTATTTTAGTCTCCACTTGTAGAAGTGGAAACATCTGTTTCACTAAAACTCCATGACTTTCTAAGATTCAGGAACATGAGTTACTCAGGGATGTGTGTATTAGCCTGTTGCAGCCACCTTTCAAGCCCAGAATCTGCACCTTTTCATTTGCACATCCACCTACCAATCAACTGAATTTGAAAGCAAAAGAAGATATTTCTTCAATAATACTTTTAAAGCTGTCCTAAGACTTCAGCATTAAGAGTGTATGTTGGCAACAAGTCTCATGAGTATAATTGTTATGATACTTTTACCCCTTATAGACACAGATAGCTAGAAGCAAAATGCTAAAGGTCATATCCTCCCCAGGATTTTTGTGCAGCCCAAATCCACCTCACAAAATATGTGTTCTGAAAAAAAATATCAGATTTAAAAAGAAAGTTGAAGCTAACACAGCAAAAGATTTTTAAAAAAAAACTCTGCCATTCCAGAAAGCAGAACTGATCACAGGTTATAATCATAGTCAATCATACCAAAATAGGACAGAACTAAGTAAACTTCAGTTGAAAAATAATAATAAATAATCATACTTTGCCTTTCATCTCATGATCGCAAAACACTTTGCAAATATTAATATATATATAATCTCAAAACAACCCTCAGTGGAGCTGAATATTATTATAGTAGATCTTCCATATGGGTAAATTGAGGCACAGAGGAAATGATGGCAGTGCTAGGAATAAAATATTGGAGGAGTTGACTTCCAGTCCCCAGCTTTCACTCTTAGACACTATTCCCTCACTCTGGAACAGCAAGAATATTTATATGGGCCCATGCAGAGCAGTGCAAGAATATTTATACAGGCAGAGGCAGATTATGGTTTCGTGGGGCCCCTCTTCACCCTTTCTGACTGCAGTCCCCCCGTACCCACCCATGCTCCTGCCATGGGGGCTTGCCCGACTCTCCCGTCCTGGCATTCCTGCCGGGGAGAAAGGTCAGGGCGGAGGGGTGTCCTAATCCCAGACCCCAGCAGAAGCACCAAGAGGGCTGGTGGAGTGGCACAAGACCCTACGCCCCGGCCCCATTCCCCCAACAGGAGTGCCTAGTGCGCTGGCAGGTGCCCATTTTTCTGGGGGCCCCCAATTAGCTAGGCTAATCCACCACTGTATAGGGGGTGGGGAGGGACTCTCAGAAAGGTACTGAACATTCATTTTACTAGTGTGGAATATAAGAATTTGGCTGAAGCTGAGCCTTGAAAAAACAGTGTTACTCTCTGCCTGAGCTGCTTTCACCATCCAGTCTGCACTTATACCTCATCTTCACTGCTGCAAATGGCATTGTGACAAACAGCAGAATCCTAGTTAGTGCAGCCAGTGCTGAGTTATCTTATTTAAAAAAAAAAAAAAAACAACAACAAAAAGCCCCAAGCATACATCCTGGAAACCTTCCCAGATTATACATTTGTCTCTCTAATTTATACTTTAGAGGATGAAGCCAAACAGCAATAACATCAGAAGGATTAGTGAATTATTATTTCCACTACAGCTCTCCCTGAACTTCCTCCTTGGCTTATACTGCAAAACAAAGCATAAACCGAAACAAAAGTTGGTTACTGGATGGCTGTCTAGAAGTACACCTCTACACAATCTACATTATGCCTGCCACTGTAAATTCATTTTTAATAAACACCATATTCCAGCTAGTTTACTTAGGTTTGGCTGGTAGGACAAGCTAAAGTGTTAGTCCGCAGTACTGTAAAGCATTTTTTCTCCTTCTCACTGCTCCCATGGGTTCACCCCCTAACCCATTTATATGATAGTAATAGTTCTGAATTATAAATGAGATTTTTAGTACATTCATTCTAAAAATGAATGGGAACTCTTTATGCACTTCTTCAGATAAGTATACTATGCTGATGAATACCTGATGGGACACTGTATCAGCGCATCTAAAAATGAAATTAGGAGGAAAGTGACATTACAGCAAACTTCAAACTCCTTGTTCTGGGGTAGATGGGAACAGTTACAGTAATTTATCAAGAAGAATTTCTAAAGACTAGGACTAAACAGTATTTTGACAGTATTATCTGGATATAAATCCACAACATAAGGTCCAATCCTGCAAACACTCATATGAATACTTCCAGTGGCATCACTCACACGTGTAAGGATTTTCAAAACTAGAATCAGTCTCAAAAGACTCACCATGTACTATTCTGTGGTATCGCAGTAAAAGTTTTGAACTGTGAAGCTACAAGCTTTTAATTAAGGTAAACTTAATTGCCAGCTTTAAAGTACACCTGCTACTCAAGTACTTGATATATCCCAAGTGGCAGAGACATTTGTGCATAGTTTTGGTACATCTCCAATGACATCTGGTATCTCATCCAATTGTACATTTTAAGGAAGACTTACAGAAACCTAGACATTTTAGTAAAGGATGCCAAAAGCTTTAAATATAGATTTGTACATAGGGCATACAATGAATTACTGGATTGCTAGACATATGCTATATTACTAGCACAAACAAGACTTTAATCAGTAAGGCGGGTTTGGCTACTTTCCCAATCATAACCTGATTTCCACTTCAACCCACATTTCAAACAAAATAAAAATATATGTACTTAACAAATAAATAGATCTCAAGATTGATCACCACTACCTTTCCTCATACCTTTGTTTATGCCTTCCCTTGCTGTCTAATATCAAATATACAGTAGGTGCATTTAAAAAGATTATGTTCTTGGCATAGAGTTATTACCAATTCCAGACTCATTCCTTGGACTTCAAGTGGGTAATAATCTTGGAACCTGTAACATCTCTAAAACTGGAATGGATTTTTTCAAAACTATACCGCACCATCGGGTCAGATCCTGAAATCAATAGTGTTTTTCACTGAGCACACACGGTTTTCTTGCATGGAAAAGTTGTCTGATCAGTGCCTTAAGACTGTAAAATCTTCAGGGGAGGGGTATCTGAGTTTTAGTTGTCTGCAAATGGTTATGCACACACATGGCATTTATATACGGTATATAAAGTGCAACATAAATGGCAATTGGTCAAAATATTTTTAGATTTTACAAACTTGCTTTGAATTTAAATTTAAAAATCACATGTATGTTCCTGTGTTTCGATAACAGAAGCTGGAGCAATCACACCAGTAAGCCAAATGTTAATGAGCTTCACCATAAATAACAATATAAAGAAGTTACTTACGCCTGTCGGTCCCTGTACATCTTGTTAACTTTTTCCCATTGGAAATTAAGCTGAGTCAGCTTTTCCTGTATCTTTGCAGCTTCCCCAGGTGTGGCACTTTGCAAAGCTGATGTCTTCTTGCTGCGAATAACCTCAATCTGACCTGAGAATCTCCCCAGGCTATCTTTAACTTTCTGCAACATCAAAATTTTAGAAGAAAAAAAAATGAAACATCAGCGATTGTTAAAAAGCAAACAAACAAAACAAAAACACTGTAATAACCTTGACAATGACAACAGTCCTACAATACTTAAGCAATAATGATTGAGGCACAAGTCATTTCCTGGGGAATTAATAACTAGTGGAGAGAACTGATGGCTTGAGGTGAAGCAGAGGCCCATTAACCTCAGCTAGTCATTAATTCCACAGGAAATAACATGTGTTAAGGTTACTACTACTTTAACCCAGTTTATTTATAAGGAAATAGAACAAAAACCCCTTTTAACTTAAATTGCACATCCTTTCAAAAACACCACCTGGTTAATCAAGTTTGCTTAGAAATGATCCGGCAAGTAAGCCATGCTCATTCATTTTCTGGAGGGAACTTTAACTGTTTAACTGCTGCTGCACATCTCTGATATGTAAGATGTTGTGTTCAGTACACAAGCCACAGATATTAATGGAACAGCCTGAAATAATTAGTACACTGAGTACCACTGACACTGAATTTTGCTGAATGTGCCATTTATGTTCACAACATAGGCTTGGCCATTCTAGATCAGAACTTTGAGCCATATAGTCTAACTCTCTGTCCCCAAAAGTAGTTAGTTCTTGATGAGGAAGGTGAAATCCTCCATATTTCACCAAACTATGGAATGGTGTGCACTGCAGGACTGAAAGGGAAGAGAACAGAATTGTTTCCTGACCCTTAAAGATATTTAAAATTGCCTTATTATCTTTCAAAACTCCAGATGTTGTGAGTGGTTCTGAAATTATTCCTCCAGTCACTCCATTAAATCCTGACAGAGAATTATGTGGATTGACTGAACACTGTGTAAATTAATATATAAATAATATTTTTTGTTTCTATTCTGTCTTCCATCCAAGAATTCCAAATCACATTACAAGTGTTAGTGAATGTAGCTTCACAACCTCTAACCTCTCTTCTTCTCTGTGGTCCAGTCCCTTCCTTTTCCTCTTTGAAGTTCTCCTCTGGTGCTGCTTCTCATATCAAAAAAGTTTCCCGTTCCTCTCTTTCTGCCCTTCCACAAGTTGTTTCACATCCGCTTTGGATGAGTACTACCCATAGTGAGGGTGAATGTAAGTCCCCCTACTTCTGCCACTACAGTGCCAGCTGCCTGTACGTGAAACCATCTATTGTGCTAACCTTCTCGTGGCCTGTGGCCAGAGGAAACTTGTGGTAGTGGTAGTATTGTCAATTGCAGCCCAAGCAGCCTACTCACATAAAATAAAATAAAATAAACAAGAGGTTCTAGCAGACCTAGGCTTTGATGATTCCTGGGTGTTTGTGATGAAGACCATGAATAATTTATCCCCACTCTACCACCTTGACTCAAAATGTGTCTACTGATCATGCATGAGTATCTATGGAATATTGCTGAAATGCCAATAATTCTGCTTCAATAATGTCCAAGGATAAGCTTCTACAACCCAATCAGGATCTGCAATGACAGAGGCAAGATAGAGGGGATTTAGATGAGGGGGTCTCCCCAAATATCCTTAACTAGATATGGGTTCTTCCCTGAGAGGCCCCTTTCAAAACCATATCACTATGTCAAGAACTTGTTTCCATTCTGGGGAGTATCAAATATCTGTCTTCTCTTAACAGGTGACTGGGAAGGACATAATTAATATTTAGGAAAAAGAAATGGGGTGGGTTCTTTGAACATCTCCCTCCTCTTGTCCTGTTCCTGAAAAGGCATAAAACGCGGATGAAGGCATTAAATCACACCATGGATGGGATCTAATCTACCACATTTTTTCCCCTTTCAGCTCTATCAATTTTTTTTTTAAACATGAATTGGTTGGGAAAATCCAATGCAAAGTAGGTGGTGTCCTAGTGACTCCAGCACATAAAACTTATGTTAAAACAAAAAATTCCCTTTGTGGATTAATATGGAATGAATCTGAGTACCAGAGAAAACTATTTCCTCAAGCAGATGACCTCCTCTGGCACATCGGTCAATCTACTAAACAGCCATAATTCACAACTGTCCTTCTGTTTCTTTGTCTGTACGTCACATGGAAGGCTGCAAATATTGTTTTTTTTACTGAATAACCCAAATATAAAAAATCTTCAGCATAAAATTATACATATTAGAGACCTACAAACGATTCACAAGAAAAATATGTGTACTATAAGCATCTAACTTGAACAACTCCTCCTTCCTCACAAACACCTCAGTACTGTATGGCACACCATCCTCAGCACTATTCCAGGGGTAATATGGATGAACTGAACATTTTTTACAGACATTTTACATACAAATACAGTAGGCTGCTCAAAAGCAGGTCATACACTCCTATATCCTGTGGAGGGCATCTCACAGATTCCAGTGCCACAAAAACCTCCTATGTTGCTTGGTGAGTTTTTCATTGTTATCCCTGTAGTAGTTCTGTTTGGAAGGGTCTAGCTGAAATAAATCAATGTCTCCTTTGAGGCTTGCCAGGACTCCTGCTTGACAGAGTCCACATTTGGTACTTTCTTCCTGCAACCTGTCCAACTCATCTCTTCTCCTGCCAGTTTTCCCCAGCCACCCACTGTCTGGCCAGACTCTGCTCACATTGCTCTGCATCTCCGTTTCTCTCCCTCACTTTCTTCTGGAGTATATGGCCTCAGACTGAGCCAGGGGCGGCTCCAGGCCCCAGCACGCCAAACGCGTGCTTGGGGCGGCAAGCCGTGGGGGCGCTCTGCCGGTCGCCGGGAGGGTGGCAGGCAGGCAGCCTGCTGCAGCATGCCTGCGGAACTTCCACCGGAGCCACGGGACCAGTGACCGGCAGAGCGCCCCCCGTGGCATGCTGCCGTGCTTGGGGCAGCGAAATGTCTAGAGCCGCCCCTGGACTGAGCACAGAGCTGAGAGCTGATAAGAGCAACGGGCTATGTTTCTTATTTCTGCTTAATGCGAGAGTGCTTCTCCGGCTGGCGGTTGGCTCCCTGCTCCAAAGTGGTATTTCAGGCATAGTGGGGAAGGCTGCTGATTGGACTAACTGCAAGGGAGGAGCAAGCTGGGAGCTTGTGGGTGACAGCACTCTTACACCACCAGCAGGATTGGAGTGGAGAGGGTTAAGCAGTTTTGGAGGAAACAGAAAGAAAATTAAAATTTCCCTCTAGCACTATATGAATCTCTCTCCTCAGCCCTCTGACTAGACCTTAATAGCTCTGTTTTGCCACATGAAAAATAAAATGCAGACTCCACCTTCCTCTCACTCCCAAAGAGCACGCATTGGCACTAACAGCAAAGGATTTGGAGGTTTCTGTTTCAAGTGGAAGAAAAGGACAATTAACATGAATGGGCTGTTTTGTAGTGGTACTGTCAGTGTCTTCCTATGAATCCATATTCCATCCAACGGTGACTGGGTAGTTTCCGCCCCCCGAAGACTACTTTGTTGTTACAGAATCCTGTGAAAACTGCACACTGAGCATTAAGACTTATACTTTTTATTTCGTGTGGGCATAAAGTATATGCATGTACTAATTATTTAAGTACAACATTGTGCAATAAATGTAGACACCATGCCACAAGGAGGTATAATAAACACATTTCCCAAGTAAGGGTCTGATCCTGGAAATCCTTGCTCATGTGAATAATCCCTATTCACAGAGGTATCCCTGCTGAAGTCAATAGAATATACTCATGTTAAGGGATTAAGGCATTACAAATTTCTATTGTCCTTCTCTGAACCTTTTCTATTTCTTCTATAATGGAATAAAACTACAGTATCCAAGTAAGGATGTACCATTGATTTAGATACGAATGTTATAATATTTTCAATATTATTCTCTAATTCTAACATAATACAGAATAACATTATTTGTGATTTGAACTACAGCTTCACCTGGAGCAATGTCTTTTGTTGAACAGCCCATAACGATGACAGAGACTCATGAATGTTATGTGTAATTTAAGATATTCCTTCTGATGTGTGTAGACAGGTGTATCCCAGAATGCCTCCTTGTGGCCTGGGATGGCCCTGCAGACACCCCACCTCAGTTTCCCTCTGACTTCTGAGAATCCACTTACAGCCAAAAAAAGAAAAAGTATTTAAAACGTGTTTAAAACAAAATTCCCCTTCTCTTGGGTTATAATTTATTCAACATAGTTCAGCATCCCAAAGTGAGCTTCAGGATTTCCACAGACCTGCTTTTGGGCTGTGTGATTCAAGTCCTAGCTTCCCCATCACACAAACTCTCCTTTTAGTTCAGGGTTTCACGGCCCCCTTTCTGGGGGCAGGTTGCTGGCTGAGTCCGTCTTCTTTCTGGGCTCTGAGCCTTCTTTTGAAATTCACCCACCCAGTCAACCAACCACTCCCTTAATCCTTCCAAAGCACTTATCTGGACCAGCAAGGAGAGAGGGAAGCCTTGCCTCACCCACCAATACAAGGCTCCTGATCCTCAGCTCTTAAAGGAAAAATAGACTGTTTTCTTCCTATACTTTCACCCTCCCAGACACAAACTATTCCTCAGGGCCTTCTGCCTCTCACTAATACATGTTTTGGTTTTCTGGATACTTGAAATAGGCTAACTAACCTCTCACACTACCTTTTTCTGATCTGAAGGGGCCATTACCCTGCAAAACCTTACACTTATCTACAGTTATTTTCTCCTACTATCACATTGCCCAGTTGCCTAGCTTTGTCAGATGCTTCTGAAGTTGCTCAATGTTTTCCCTGGTCTTTACCAAAATAACTGTCATCTTCAAATTTTGTCATCTAACTGCTCACCCTCTTTTCCTGATATTTAACACATTAAACAACAGTTGTCTTTGTATAGGTGTTTGACTCAACCTACTATTAATTGTATTCCATTTGGAAAACTGATCTCATCACCTGGCCTACAGGGACCAGGTTAAAGAGCTGGAGTTGCATATAAGGGCAGTAAAAGCCCTGTCTCTATTCAGGGGAGAATCTTCCAACACATGCATTGCAAAAGTCTAAAACTGACCTGCGAGGATCCCTATGGCAGCCGTGGTTTACAGGACATACCAGGGGCAGGTGGAGCATGTTGGTGGTGCGACTGAAGTAGGCAGTTGTGTGGAGATTCTAGGCAGCACTGTGGCCCCACAAAGTAGTCCTAGTAAGGCTGCTAAAACTGAGACAGGTCCCCAGGGCTGTTTAATTTACCTCGGAGGCCTCTTCAGCCCTTAGAAGAACCCAGGATTGGAAGGGCACGAAGTTGTCTTACAGTCACCTTATTCTACACCTCTCCTCCTGTATTGTGAGTTCTGTGCTGTGCTTTTTGGAAATGTAGCACAGAATCTCACCTGTAACTCCCCCTTTTTCTCTTTCAGTTTTTAATATATGACAGTTTTACCTCGATTTTGTGAGGATTTATTTTTCGTCATAAACACTGCTTTAAAAATACAAATACATTAGATTAATTGGTTCTTCTTTATTCATTATTATACAACTCCTTCAAAGAGCATTAATAGGCTTCCTTTATATAATCCATGTTGCTTTCTCTCCACCACACATGGCCAGCTTTACTATTCTATCTGAATGAATTTTTTCAGCTAATTTAAGATACTCTGTGTCACTTTTGGAATAACATCCAGCAACTTTTCTAAAAACAGGTAAAACATTGGATATCACTGATAGCTGGATTTATGATGATAATAATCATAATCATAATTTTGGCATCCCAGCCATTTCATTCTCTAAATCACTTCAGAAAGATAATAAGTCTAATTTACCAGTCAAAATGAAGTTAATGTCTTTTTAGGTGAAAAAGGAATAAAGCAGCAGAGAATTATTAGTCAATTTTATAGTATCTCATTGCATTTTTTTAAATAATAATTAAATGGTCTCAAGTTGCAGAGGGGGAGGTTTAGGTTGGACATTAGGAAAAACTTTTTCACTAGTAGGGTGGTGAAGAACTGGAATGGGTTACCTAGGGAGGTGGTGGAATCTCCTTCCTTAGAGGTTTTTAAAGTCAGGCTTGACAAAGCCCTGGCTGGGATGATTTAGTTGGGTTTGGTCCTGCTTTGAGCAGGGGGTTGGACTAGATGACCTCCTGAGGTCCCTTCCAACCCTGAGATTCTATGATTCTATGGAAAAACAGACTCCAGATTTGGCTCTCAATTTCCACATCAAATGTGCTCCGATTGCAATGAGAAAAAATGTTTTTTCGCCAATTCTGAGCCTAGCAAGCTCATCTAGGGAACTGAAAGTTAACACGGGTATTTAACTTGCCACACATCACCACCACCAAAAGGCAAATTCTGCCCTCAGTGACACCTGTGCAATACCATAACCTTCACTGGAGCTGCACAGGTGTACATGAGGGGAATTTAGAGTACAGTGCTACAGTGGCCCAGCTGCAGTGCTGCAGCTGCACCACTGTAGTTCTTCAGTATAGACACTACCTGTGCAGACAGGAGGGTTTTCCCTTCTTAATTCAGGAATCCCACAGCCCTCCTTCTAGCATCTATGCTGATAATTAAGATGCAGCCCTCACTTAGCTTCTTTGAGCTACCCCTTTCCCCCCTGGACTTGGAGAGGTGAGCAGTCAGGCCTTCACTTTCCTGCTTTGCCTCTCTGGAAGCTTCTCTTTTATATCCAGGCCTGGACTGATTTAAGCACACGACTTACCTGTCATGTGGCTACACTACATTTTTCCACCTAGGAAGAAGGCCTTAATGAGTCACAAATGAGGCTAGACCCATTATCCTTCAGAAGGCCAGTCATTCTGTGACAGTGCCATTTTTACATGGCATTAGTACAGTTGTTTAGTACACTAACGTATACAAGCTTGTTTATGGCTTGTAGCAAACTGTATTAGAGGTGGGTCCTTAGAGAGGAAGAATCTCTCTCAGAGTTCCCCAGAGTACAAGGGTGCTTTATAATGGAGATTTATCCCTTTTTTTTGCACCCAATGATGACTATCTCTTCTCTGCTTTTGGGGGGGAAGAAGGGCTGCTTATGCCCCCAAGAGAAGCAGCAGGGAGTAGTGCCTATGGTCAGGGAAAGGGAGAGACTGTATTGGGAGAATAAAGGTGAGGAGAAGGCTACTTAAAGCCTCCACCATGAATGGTGATTTGACTCCTCTGATCCTGAAGACAATGACTTATATTTAACAGAGATGGGAGACTGGATGGGGCTAAGAAGCTTCTGCCTATCACAGTCAGAAGCATGTTGGCTGCGAGAGGGCGACCCTTGGTGGGATAGCCCCTGTGACGGGGAGCACTGCTGGAAAGGGGGAGACTGTGGTGGTCGCAAGCTGAGTTTACCTTGGGACCGGAACCCCGCACGGGTCAGAGTGGGCGGCACTGGGAGGGACACTGTCTTGCGCCACTTGGAGGGCCCCTGGCGAGGATGGCATCCGGAGTAGCCGGTGGGGAGTGGGCTGGGCTACACCACTCCACCTGAGATGGGGCCTGAAATCCCCAAGGGGGTGAAGAAGCGCCTGAGACAGGGGCTTGGTCCACCCCAGGTTTGTCCTTTACCTCGCAGGAAGCTGGAGACCTTCCTCGCCCCATCTTCCTGGGCTTCTTGGCTGGAGCCATGGAAGGAGACTAGTGCTGGCTCATAGATGGTACCGGTGTGGCGCTGTGCACCGAGGTCACATTGCTTGGTGCTCCGACATCGGGGGTAAGGGCAGACTCAATCAGGAGTGCCTTCAAATGAATGTCACGCTCATTCTTCATCCTGGGCTTGAAGGACTTGCAGATTTTGCACTTATCACTAATGTGACCTTCACCCAAGCACCATAAACAACTATTAAGTGGATCGCTAATGAGCCTTTTACAGCGATTGCAGGGTTTAAAGGCTTGGCCATGCCCGTGCCAAGGCGAAGTCCGTTTAGAGACCTACTAAGTCTCTAACTTAACAAATAGGTTGAACTAAACTAGAGGGAAACTATATGCAGTAATATTTGCAAGAGGTAAATGAGTTCAAACGAAGCAGCACCAGTTCCGTTCACCATCACTGGTAGCAAGAAGGAACTGAGGGTGGAGAGGGCCGATGGCACCCTATGTGCTGTGGCATACGTGCGCTACTCCAGGGGGTGCCAGAGCCGGTCTCCAACAGACACTGCTGAGGGAAAAACTTCTGGCACCAGTGCACATGGCGAGCACACACACCTAAGTTGAATGGACTTGAGCAATCACTCAAAGAAGAATCACAACTCAGGGGCAAAGGCTGTTGCATATTCCTCTCCACATTGAGGGAGGGGGGCAAATTTTATGAGCTTATGCTGTACAGTTCCCTGTGTAGTGCAAGACTGTATAATTTTGGGTTTATATTCCAGGGGGGGTGCATACCTGAGGAGCTGGGAGTTGCCTTAGCTGTAGCCGTCCTATGCAAGGGCCGGTCAGAGAGCCTGCATATAACTGCAGCTGGGTGTGACCCTACATGTATGTATGCTGCAGATGCAACCAGGTGCACTAATTGCTCTCTGGCTTCTTTCTCTACCAGTGTGGGGTACACAATCCATAACAATACATCAGATTTTATCTCCTGTTATTTAGAACATATATATATATATATATATATATGCATCCATGTTCTAAATGTTATTGTTATGGATTGTGTGCATATATATATATATATGCACACAATCCATAACAATATATATATATTAAATTTGCCTTTTTGTTAATGAAATTCACAGCTGGATCACATGCAGTGATCCAGAGAAGAGAGAGAAAATGAGTGTATAAACACACATATACCCCTTCCATTTTTCAAGATGAAAAAAATGGCTTCAAGTTGTTTTAGATATCAAGAGGGCTTTAGGAGATTTTGTAACCTGGTTAACAAAAGTGCACACAACTTTCATTTCTAAGAATAAAGGATTAGAGAAACCCATTAGCAGCTGAAGTGACAGCAGCCTTTGGGGAGTGGATCCATCTCATTGCCCTTGAAAAAGAGAAATCAGAACACTAGAGACTCAAACTCCAGTTCATTTTCACTATCTTGAATTTGTCTTTATCTGACAGCTGAGGACAACATACCGGACAAATTCAATTCTTTGGCCATTTGTGTACCAAGCATCACATTACTGATAGATCAAGTTGGGAAGTGTATTCAATCACTCTGACTTCCAAGTTGTAGTTAATTAGGTTTTGCAGAGCTACAGCAGAAAACTATTTTAAACTTCATGTTTAGTGCTTCTTCATTAAGTTGTATTTCCTGATTCCTGTATTTGTTGCCTGGGATCATTTGATATGATCCAGATGTGAATTTCATTTATAAAACGCAAATAATTTTTTGGCAAATAAAACATATGTAGGATGATGCACTGTCCTTACATGCATACTGTAATTATATCTCTCAGTTTTTATACTGACGTCAAAATAGGCAACAGCACAGGTTGTAGCACTCATGAATGGCAGGGAAAATATCTGCAACTTAATTACAGTTTTAAAATTTGTACTAGAACAGAAATATAATATTTGATATGGATGATTTTTTAATACAGCAGACTTAGAGAGGATTATGAAAGCAGTCTGGCTGGGAGAATGGTAGGTGCAGAGTAATTATAGTGCATTGGTGTAGACTGAAATGACTTACAGTAGAAGGATGACAAAGAAAGCTGCTGGATGTATGTATAAAATGGAGATATATGAAGGGACAAGAATTATCATGCATAAAATGGAGAAGAGAAGGGAGATTATACATAAAGTAGAGCAGAGAAGATTCCTGGATTTTTAAAAAAAAGATGAAATAAATTTACAAGGAGGCTGACTGGAAATATTATATTAGGTAAGGATATTTTAAGATAATATGGACCCAATTCTCCAAATACTGATGCATCTGAGCTATGGATAGCTCAGTGGTTTGAGCATTGGCCTGCTAAAGCCAGGGTTGTGAGTTCAATCCTTGAGGGGGCCATTTGGGGATTGGCCCTGCTTTGAGCAGGGGGTTGGACTAGATGATCTCCTGAGGTCCCTTCCAACCCTGATATTCTATATTGATTTTAATGATAACAATTACTGAAAAACTTTATGCATAAATGTTTGCAGACTCAAGTCTTATTATAAAATATGTTCCTACTAAATGCAAGACAGTGAAAGAAACAAAGAAAGTGTATACTATTTAACTGTACATGCTGAGTAGCCTTAAAACATGAATATTTTGATTTCAAAGTTGAAATATGATTAAGTACTGAAGTGGCATACTATGAAAGAAATTCAGCTTGAATGATACACTTTTATAGACATGGATATAAAACTCACAGTAGACATAAATATGTTGTACATTACAAAAAGGGATCATTCATTTCTGTTACTGGGAAAATGTTACTTCACATTTGCTAAGGATTAGTTTTCATTCACAATGCTATCAAGTATTTTTTATAAAAAAAACAAACAACACATTTCCATTAACCAATATATATCTAGTTCTAAATCAGAGGTTCCAAAACTTTTTTTTCCCCATAGCCCTTCTTCATGGGAGTCACAAAACAGTCATCCTCTCCCACCACCACCCTCTCTCCAAAAAAACCTCCTGGACATCCAGTACACAAAGTCATTCACCAAAGGGAGTGGACGATTCACACCTGGGGCGTTGGCAGGACCCAGCTAGCTCCATCCTCAGAGGAGCCCATGGCATCACAGTGCAGATCAGAGCAACCAGGGTTCCTCTTCCTACTTCCCCCCAACCCAGAGTCTCTTGGTCTCCCCGTTTGTGGAGGATTTAAAATACGCAGGGTTGCCGACAGTTGGGTGCCCGGGCAGGGCAGCAGCGGGGAGAGGATTCAGGGAGCTCTCAGTGGTCAGGGAGGAAAGAAGAGGCTTCTGGGGCAGGGCAGGAGGGATTGCACTCCCATCCCCCAAACCACAACCACTGGGGACTCCCCTGAGCCTTCTCCTCATTCTTCAAACATCCAGCTGGCTGCAGCCCCATACCCTACCACACTCCTCCAATAACCTCATCCCATGCCCTTAAGTGGACATCCCCCAAAGTTTGAAAACCAATGTTCTAAATGAAACAGAAATCCATTCCCATCTTAGGCCATAGTCTCCTGTTATATCCCAGGCACCCTAATCACAATGAATGCACTTGCATGAGATGTAAGCCAGGTTTTCATTTAGTCCTTTATACACCAGATTTTTTTAATCCCTCTTTTTTACAATTCCAGCAAACTTCTGTACTGATGAAAGTGTTAGTATAGTATATAAAATCATAAATGCATTTAACTTTCAGGCAGTGTTTAGGGTTTCCATTGCCATGGTTAGTAATTAGCTAAGATTTTTTTGTGCTTTCTCCCTCTCACAGCCCATTTTCTCTCCATACCTGATCCTGCAGTGAAATTATAATGGTGAATTTATGGAATCACAATTAGTTCCATATGGGAAGAATAAGAGATCATAAACATGGGATTAGAATTAAACTGCAGGAAGCGGTCTTCTGAGGGAGAAAGCCTGTATCCGAATATAACTATGTCCATTCATTAGAAGTAGCAGCAAGAGAAACTAAAATTATTTGTAATTCTCTTATTTGAAAGTCTCTCAGTAACCTAATCCTCCAATACTCCAATGTATGAAATGTAATTCCCACTCTATTCAATAGGAGTTCTTTTGAAAGAACTGTCACATTTTAATTATTTGTTAAAACAATGACAGTGGCTTTGATGGAGTACAAAACACAGAAGACATAGGTTCACATGCCTGAAAGTGAGAGTAACCCACTTGAGGTCATGCAAATTTTGTGACTATTGCCTTCATGAGATTTAATTTAAGTGCACTGCCCATCAGATCCTTCAATTTAGTAAACCTGAGAATGAAGAAAACATTCCTGCAAGTAAGTATCTGAAAAACTAACAGATAAATTATAAAGATTGTAGGCATTTAAGAGAGGTTAGACATTAGCACAATACTTGTATTGCAACTACAGAAACATTTTCACATTTTGCCATTTTCCATTCACTCTCTGTTATAAATAGCCAATGTGAGAATTATCAGCCAAATCAATGATTAAAACAACTTTTTTTTGCCATTGTTCTTGATGTTTCCAATGTATTAGTAGTTTTGATTGACCATAACAGCTAAAGAAATCCCACATTATTGTTGTGAAAATCATTCAAAGCAGTTATCATTGCAAGGTTCTTGTACACAAGTTTGTTTTTCTTTTAAAGTATTAATTAGAATAGCAAATAATTATTTGACTTAAAAAAAATCACAAAATTACTTTAAAAAACACAGAGATTTTCACTACAATCCTGGAATCTGATTCATGCAAATCTGTCAGGGATAAAAATCAACCACAATTTAATTTCAAGCCTTCCCCAACCAGCAGCTGTACAATTTATGCACTACTTTTCTATTTTTACTGCAGGGTAATGACAATGATGAATGCTTTTACTAGGAAATAAATATTCATTAAAGAGGCTCAGGAAAAAAAAATGAAAAAAAAAACTATACCCCTTTCCAAAAGCCCATGAGTGTGCAAGATCCATTTGACTGTTGCAAGAGATTTATTTGTGAGAAAGATGGAACTGTGCCCACAACCACATCTCATGACAATTTAATAGCTCAGTTAAATTAAACCTATGGCAATACTTACTTGTAACCACAGCAATCGATATAATTAAAGTTGGTGTCAGCTATAATAATATCAAATGTGTGTGGATGAACAAGTGATTAGTGATGAATGTAAATCAGACCCAGGCAGCACAAGTGTAAGGCATTAAGGAGCACTAATAGGGAGCCACTCAACTGCCAGTAAGCTTCTTGCTGGGTCACTGCTCCTCCAACCAAGCTAGTCATTAACACAGAAACTATATAAACAAGGACCAAGTGGTGGCTTATTAGCAGTGATTTACATGTTTTATGACATTTTTGCATATATACAAACCATTCTAACAAGGTCAATTACTTAAAATAAAGAATGACAATAACTTTGGCATGTTGTCTGCTTCAGAAATTGATTAGGGAAAGTCGATATACAGTACCTAGAAGCACTTGAATCTATTGAAACTGAACTACAAGTGGGTTAAGAAATAGCCTACTGCTGTTTCAAGACTATTGAAATGTAGATTACTGAACAAGAAATAATCATATATATAGCTCCTTCTCCACTACTTTACTGATGTGTCATTCTATGGGTATAATAGACAGACAACATCCTAATTTCCTAGGGGGTAATACATTTATAATTTTCTATTTATCTACCTGTGGAAGGAGCATGTAACTAATCATTTATGGGCTAAAAGAATTATGCAGAAAATGCTAAAAACAAAGATAAAAGCATGGCCTTTTGTTCATTCTCTTTTACAACTTGAAAGTGCTACCATCGTATATAGCACTTATTTTTACAGTGATAAAAAGGCTCCTTCTGATACAAACATTATTACATAAAAACTGATGAACCATTTATTTTGTTCAGTTTATGATACTGATCTGATTCTCTTCTTACACCAATTACCTTGGAGTAACTCCACCAAATTCAAGGGAACTACACATGATTTACTTTAGTGTAAGTGATGGAAAATCAGGACCAGTGATTTTCCAGGTTTCATAATTTCTCCTACAAAGTCTTTTTTTTTCTTGCCTAGAATTTAGTATTTGATTGACAGTATTTTCTACCCAATGAATCTAATTACACAACTGACATAGCATCTAGCCCTCTAATGTAATAAGCCTCTGAGATCTGCCATGAAATATAACGTAAAAAACCCCACCTACATTCTACTTGGTTTTTAGTTTTAGTTGTTTCATGTGTGTATATAATCTCTCTCTCTCTCTCTCTCTCTCTCTCTCTCTCTCTCTCTCACACACACACACACAGGTAGCCTATACCTCAATCCCCCTACTTCTCTCTTCAAAGGCCAGATAAAACAAGTGACTTTGCGGTGTCCCCATATTTTATAAATTAAGATGTGTATATTCCTCTTAGAAGACTAGCATCTTACCTTGAGACACTCTTCTTGTTTGAAGAGATCCTCACAGTCCCTACCCTGCAGATCAGGAGAGTTAAGGAGGTCTTCCACTTCAGACAAGGCTTGCAGGAGTCGAAGGATCTCTGCCAGGTATGCAGAAGGCACGTAAGTAGTTTCCACAGTCATACCTTCAGTCACCACATCTGTTGTCTCTTCATAAACTGTTTGCTGGTATAGATATACAACAGAATGCTTCCTTTAGTTTCTTAACATTTAAACAAAGTTATAATTTAATGCAATTTCCAGTTCACAACCCAGAGGCAATTAAAAATAAATCCCACCTGTACAACATCTAAAAGGAGACGGGATTAAACAGAAAGAGATTTGAAACATATTAGTATTATTAAAATAGCATCATTCTATAAAGTGTAGGCTGTCCAATCAGCAGGATAAAAAATAAAAGTATTTGACATTATGCACAATGCCTCCTAACTCGTCTTTTTGAATCAGCAATTCCTAAAGTTTGCCCATGGTTTCTTGAAGAAGAGCTTTCCTCTCCTCTCCTTCTAGTAAAAGTGGACCTGTAATTAAACACTATACAATGATTCTAATACTATTCTGATTTTAGTACTACAGCTTGCATTTTCATTTATCTGAACTACTAAAGTGTATGTCTTTCATATACCTGTTATGAGCATGCATAGACAAAAACTAAATCGCTTCAAGCTTTCTATTAAACTCAGTGTGTAACATTATCTTTTACATATTAAAGAAAAAAAGGCCCATTTCCTGACAATGTGTAAATACAAAGCTAGTTCAGCTCTGTTCATAAAATACTATAATAAAAATCTCTCTCTTTAAAACTAGAAACCATTAGGTACGTGAAATGTCTTGATCAAACTTCCATTAACCCTTTCACATGCCTAAAGAAATCCCAGCAACACTCTTCTTAAGGATACACAGGTGTTCTTCTCATCTGAATGGATATTATCTAAAAACCTGCCAGTGCAATACATGCCCATTCCAACTGTAGTGAAGGGGTGAGGGGACAAGTGTTTTACTGCTAGGGGAAAAAAAAGTTGGTTTATACAATGCAGAGCCAAACTGACAACCACTGATGGGTTCGAATGATGACAGATTTAGATTCTTTAGAATATCCTAACTAAAGTAATCAGATGTTTGCAGTGAACACGAAATCAGAAGAGAAGTGAGGTGAGAGGGGCTGAGGGGAATGTGCCTACCAAGGCTTATTTATTTATTAATTCTGATTTCATTGGTCACCTTCCTGGAAAGTTTCAAGATAAAAGGCACTCATGATTTTTGTGACTTGATGGTCATAGGTGTCAGAATTTCTTCTCAAAATATAAATCCTACAGAAATCCATCTGAGTTCTGAAGAGAAATGCAGCAACATCAGACACTTGTTACAGTCTTTCCAAAGAGTTTTTTTCCAAATAGCTGTTGGAGACTGTTACATCAAACCCAAGCTGTTTAAATGTCCTGGTCTTTCCATTGACTTAAGTCAGTTTTGGATCAGGTGCTCAGTATTTACGGAAAGCACTGGTTTAACAGTCTTGGAGAGACTAAAATGTTTGTTTAACTACAGATGGCAAATGTAAGTACAAGCCTTGCCAAGGTGTATCATCTTTTAATTGTGAGAACCATGTAGAGGGATGAGACAGGTATGAGACTACATGCCTCCACTAAGCATACATACCAGAATGGCAGCTGTAGTAATGGGTTTTTGAGATGCCCACAGCTGTGCATTATGAACTTGGAGTGAGATCACAAAATCATGTCACATATTAAAGGGTAACTGCCTTCTGTCATTGCTTGAACTGGTGGTGTAAGTCCCATACTTCTGGACCAATACCCTAAGTCATCCAGTCCCACAAGTATCCTCTTAAATGGCCTTGACATGTATGTGCGCACATGCATGCAGACATACACAGATACAAACATACACACACTCCACATACGTGGAAATAATATCCATGAGATAATTAGTGGAGTAATGTGATAAATTGAATTGATCGTGCACATTTGACAGGTTCACCTGCACTCTGCTCACTAACCCAGCTTCTCAGGACTTATTCTAACACAGGAATCGGCAACCTTTGGCATGTGGCATGCCAAAGTGAGCCCACTGGCAGACTAGGCCGGTTTGTTTACCTGCCGCATCTTCAGGTTCGGCCAATTGTGGCTCCCACTGTCCACGGTTCACCGCTCCAGGCCAATGGGGGCTGCGGGAAGCAGCAGCCAGCATGTCCCTCAGCCTGCACCGCTTCCCGCCGCCCCCATTGGCCTGGGACGGTGAACCGAGGCCAGTGGGAGCCACAATTGGCCGAACCTGCAGATGCGGTACGTAAACAAACCGGCCTAGTCCGCCAGTGGGCTTACCCTGGCGGCCGTGTGCCAAAGGTTGCCAATCCCTGTTGTAACATTTGAAATCACTGTGCAGCTTCAAACATTAATATTGTCAGTAATTTAAATCAAATTTCCACAAAAGTGTTTCCTTCTTTCCTCCTAAATGTTGAATTCTCCCATAACCCTCTGCCCCCAAAAAACTTAAATTGTGCTGAGCTGTGTAAAAGACTGTTACAGCCTGTAGCAGTGACAGGTAATCCTGCAGAGCTAGAAATGGGACATTTTTAATGAAGAACTAGAAATGAGTTTCCAGATGCTGCTGCAAGAGTGTGCTTGCTTCCTGTCCTTTACGGTCCTGAGATATTAAGACAGTAACATTTTCATGTATAGCAAAACTTTCTTTTTGGTCTGTTATTGTACAGCACTTTGCACAATTGGCTCCTGACCATAACTACGCTAGAGTAAAGCAAACGACATTATTTTAGTTTAACTTTTGAGATATTTTAAATGCAATAGTTATATTTTTCTCCTTTGACTCACAAGATAGTACATGTGTACTCCTGGTTATTAAGAGTCTGATCTTACAACATGTCCAGGACTCTCAACACACAATGAATTGCTTAGAACAATATAAGATTGGGCTCTAAAGATGCATGTATTTATAGGCTCAGCAATACAAAAAATGTTGCCAATTTTATTTTAAACAATCAGATTATGCATCATTACAGGGGCTCAAAAACTTTGGTATAATACGGCAGTACAAAACCTAAGGAGATAGGTAGAATAGAAAGAGACTAGATAGACTATATAGTGGCCAATAACCACATTTTGTGAGTAGATATAAAACCAATCCCTCAGTTCTCCTGAACTCCTGAAATAATAAATTATGCTGAACTCTGATGCGTGATCATCTCACAGATACCTTTAGGCTGACCAGATAGCAAGTGTCAAAAATCAGGACAGGAGGTGGGGGTAATAGGTGCCTATGTGAGAAAAAGACCCAAAGTTGGGACTGTCCCTATAAAATCAGGACATCTGGTCACCCTAAATACCTTGTATTTACAGAACTAGCCAAAATGTTTAAAACAAACAAACTCAAAACACTACTGCTATAAACAGTAAAGCCTATTCAGTCAGACTGTGCCCAGGTGAAATTAAGCAATATCTGAAGTCAGTGAGAAAACTTCTGCTGATCTCAGCGGGAACAGATCTCAAAAACTATCCTAAATCATTGAATGGCCTATGTAGTTTATTCTTGTCTCAAAGTGCATATAACATATAGCATTATCAATGTTAGTGAAAATTATGCACCCGCTCATTCAGGATCTTGTGTACACTGAGCTTAAAGTTTCTCATTGCTGGATAACCACAGTGCCGCTTCACAGGCGGTAGCAATCATGGGAGCTCTACTGTAAACAAGGAACTTGTGGCTGTGTTAATATCACTGTTCTGTCTGAGCAGGGATAAATAATAAGATGGTATATAAAAAAAAAACCTTCCAGCAGAGGTCTGTTAAATCTCTGCCCTCAAGTTTGGCTAAATTTCTTTAAATATTGTTTTAAATAAGTGTAACTACCTTCTTTCATTTGCTTTTGTAGAAAAAGGATGGGAAAATCTATTATCTTTGGATAAAACATTGAAGAGATTCTGAGTTGAATTTCGCTTCCCAATTTGTGAATTTGCCAGAGGTGATAGAAGCCACAGGGAATCTTTTTTTTATCTCCAGCCCTATAATGCAGATCCAGGTAGAATTTGGCTGCTAGCTATGGGCTGTGTGGGGAAGGAATGGTCAAGAGGCATTTTAAACCAGGAAAGGGTGGCGTAGCTATTCCATTCCCTTTTGCATGTTGGGGTAGCTATACTGGGGAGAGTGCTGTATGTACAGTCATATTTTTCTGGTCAGTTACACAGCTAGATCACATAAATTAGGAGGGAAAGACTCAAGAAGAAGCAATTGAAAGAATAATACAGCAGCCTCAGTGGTTTGAATGGCTGAGAGAGAAGTTGACCAGCAGATTAGTAATAACTAGGCATCAAAACTACACATCCATTTGAAAGAAGACTAAAGGCAGCAATAATGTATATGTAATTGATTAATGCATTTCATTAGCAACAAGAAAATCAATAAGGATACTAAAATTTACAAGAAACTGAAGATAAAAGCTTTGCTAAACTCATAGGGAAGTTTCTGAATAAATATCCTTTGCAACCAGACTAGCTGGGAAAATATAGTAAACAGTTAATTTTAAAACACTCAAGTTCAAAAAATTAAAAAGCTATTCAACTATTTATAAAATATGCTGGGAAAGTGGTAGCACAGATGCTTCAATTTCCCTTCTTTATGCAAAACACATGCATTCTTATTGAAATTTAAAAATCTTTTCCTTTGTATTTAATTTACTCTGGCTTCAATTATTACATCTCTCTTTATGTTGATATGTATAAATCCTTTCTAACCTTTTGATAATCAACTTGCTTTGGTTAATGATTAACATTGCACTCATTCCTTCTCACTTTATATCACCATTGCACCAGTTATACTGATTTTCCCTAAATGAAGTAAAGATATCTTTCCAATCGGCATGTTTTCTGGATATACCTAATGAATACTATGTCTGGTGTACCGATAGTTGATTCCTTCCTCCTTCAATACAAGGGGATGGAAAACATCCATGGAAATACCTTAGAAAGCACAGCAGCCATAAATAAATACATAAATACAATAAAAAATAAAATCTGGAATACTGTTTTTGCCTTTAAAAGTCAACATTTTCTAATAGCACATGGTAATATCTGAAATTATTATTTAGAATAGGAGGTAGCATCTCAGGTACCACTATTTGTTCATGTTGACCTTTAAATGGAGATCACTATAAATTGCCCTATATTGTGTCAGCACACTGAAGCCACAAAAAGCGGAAGGAATAAATCTGACTGGTGGATGAGCTGATTGTTTAAAAAGCTTTACTAATTCTTTGGAACATAAAATTCTTTGGAACTAAAAAAGTCAGCCTAAGATGATATTCCATCCACCTCACCCCGCCAGTCTTCTTCTCTGTTCCTGAAATGGCAGGAAGAGACTCAAAATCATTGCTATTGCAGTCATTCACTTCCCACCAGTGTCCACTCTCTTGTCAAACCACAGCACACTTCTTACTTTTGGTTGAGCCACAGTGAAGGGCCTAGCACTAGTAGAATTCTCACTGCTGTGCTCTGACATTTTTAAAATTAATATTCCTGGAAAACACAATGCAATCTGGGGACTGTCGCGCCAGAACACAAAGCAGGGAAGCTACTGTGGTCACGAAACTGCTCATGGTACCATTCCAATGAGTAGAGGGGAAAAGAGTAGAGGGGAAAAGAGTTGGGAGGAGAGTCCTAACTTCCTCCAGAAAATGATCTGATGGATGGACAAAGCAATGGGGAAAAATCCTTTAATTGCAGCTGAACATAGAGATGGGTGGGCGGAGGAAGAGGTAATCTCACATGGATAGTTTGGGTTTATGCTGGTGGTCAATAAAGAGAGCCAAGCAACCTCCAGACAGTCACAAAGCAGCAGGCCTCAGCTTCAGATAAGGTTAGATAAATAAGTGTTTGAACATTTGGATGCTCATCTGAAACAAACCTCCGAACAATGTGAGATTCGCTAACCAGTGAATAACAACAAGATACCCTGAGACAAAAAAAAAAAAAAAAGATAACGCATTATTGTCATTGACATCTAGACCTAAAGGATGTACAGAATTTGTTTACACTCAGAGGTTCTCTTAACTGCTTGCTATGCCAGCTATGAGCGATGAGGTCAGCGCGCCTTCGGGCAGACAATTTCCACATCTTCAGTATGGTCATTATGTATTCCCTGTAAATGTATATATATTTCATGTAAATATTTACAAAAAAAACATCAAAATGATACTGAGGATATGGAATTTGTCACCATGAGGTTGGATGACCTCGGTCAATCACGAGTAGGCTATCAGTGCATAAAAAAGGCACCTCTTTCAAGTGTAGATATATTTTAAATCCCCATACTACAGGATTAGAAATTTAGAAAATGTCTTTAATCTTTAACACTGTTTCTAAATCCACTTTGTATTAAGATTTTAGCACTTGAATCTCATTGCACTTAAACTAGTGCAAATCTGGAATAACTCCAATGAAATAGCTACGCTGATATAATACCACTGACAAAGGAATCAGGGCCTTCTTTAAGATGTGTTGTTGCTCTTAGATAGCATTAAATACCACTCTAAGCTTACACAATAAATAAAATGTAATTAACATCTTTAAACTGTAGTGTAGCTGTTTTATTTTCATTCATTAATCTGACTCTCTTCCTTATGCGCAGCTATGGCACTTATGAAGAACTCTATCACATCAAAATAGCATATGCGCACAACCCTGAAAGAAAGATGTGTACTTTATACAAATTACACCAATATTTTATGTAAGGAGTGAGGCTTTTTCAAAGTTGGATCTAGTTCTTTTGATCATATAACCACTTAGGATGAAATTCACCCCATGTACAGAGAGGCAACATAATGTCAATGCACCACTTAAAACCCACTCCAGCCCTGAAAAATGGGAATGAATTTCACCTCAAGAAAAGAAATGTCCTATCAGTAAGCACTGATATTACTTTTATTTCTTAATTAAACCTATTTTTTTATCTGATGCTATAAGCTCAGTGATGGTTTTCATTATGATTTTCTATATACATGAGATGAATTGTGCTAGTCACAGTAAAACTATACTTTAAAATTTTTATCCTTTTAAAGAAATATTTGGGGTATTATTAACAGTAAAAGAATAATTAAAAATGCAGAATTTGATTAACTGTTCAACAGCCACCACCCAAGCAATGTACTAGCAGGTATAGAAGGGTGTGAGCTTCCTCCTGGTGACTTGTCTGTGACCTTCACAACCTGACTGAAATGCAAAGCTTCTCTCCACAGGTGTGGGTCTATGCCATATCCATTCAGGTTCAAGTTCTGTGCCACCTACTAGCAGATTCTGATAGTCATGCCATATTCTATTACCTCTCTGTGTGGATTTGAAAGGTACCTGTCGGCTGCTTTAGGATGAACACATTTATTCCACTCAAAAAATCAAATCATATTTTTCTTCCCTGTAATTGCATCAATTTTTTCTTCATCATTGTCCAGAAGAGAAGGATGCAGACAAAAGTTATGATGATTCATTTTCAACATTGAACTGAATGATGAGTTATTATATGCTGTGGGTTTCATAGTTACTAAGGACTAACAGGCTAAATATAGTTTATTTTTTTCTCTAAGGAAAAGATTAATCTAGTGTCCATACAGGTAACTGTCAAACAAAACTAGCTAGAGTCAGAAATAGGGTAAAAAGATGCTCAATCTTAATCCTGACGTTCAACATTCCTGCTATTCCATTTCTTATCAGCTCTGGATAGCCAATCATGCCCAATTGTGTGTTGGGCTTGGAAGGTACACAAATGAGACTATCAAATTTATTATTGTCTTTGACATAAACCAAGTCTTCAGAAGTAAAAAGAAAATGCACTTATCTACTGAATGACCTAGGCCCCAACATTAATGTTACATTACACTGCACCAGATCAACGTCCAATTATGCATTAAGTGCATTAATGATGACGTTCAACATATTCAAAATATGTGCCTTGTTTCCAAAAAAATAATGCAAATATACTAACTTAATCTGCGAAAGCAGACATATGTTAGTCCAGTAGTTATCAAGGGGAAAAAAGAGCTCAGTATAGTGAAAACAGGGGTACATAAAGCCATCTCAATTTGGCCACAATGTTTAATGTGCAGTGTCTTGCTCTGAAAGAAGCACTACCTCAATTCCAGCAATTTTTTAAAATGTTACCAAATTCCTTTTTACTTTTGTGCATTTCCTTTCCATTGTTACACCTTCAAGTAATCCTTTCATTCATTGCTGTGCTGGATTTACACTGAGTCCATCATACAGAACAATGTCAGGGTTTGGCTTCCATCAATCTCTCATTCACTGTTGGAATTATGCGGAATTTTTCCTTTTGTCTAGCAAGAGGCTGGCTTCGCTGACCAAAACTGCATATTTTGCAACACTGCTGTAAGCCTGTGAACAGAGAGGCAACTAAAAACAATGCCTTAAAAACCAGCCCAATGCTGGTATGAGTTTGCCAAGCCTCAGAGCAGCTACCATGACATGTGCTGGGCCTGTTTTTACAGTAGTAAGGTTGCAAGTAAACGTCAACCCCAAAGACAGAAGGTGCATTTTCTATCTTTGCTGTTCTTTTCTCTCCCCTTCTTTGCGTGTTCCTCTTGTTTTGTCTTTCATACAAAACCCCAAATCATGTGGAACACCATTTAATGTCAAACAGTAACTAAAGATATGTCTACATTGCAACTAAAAACCCCTGGCTGGCTGACTTTGGTTTATGGGCTTGGACTAATAGACTAGAGCTCAAGCCCGAAAGTCTACACTGCCATTAAACAGTCCCTTAGCCTCAGTCACACAGGCCGGTCAAGGCTGTTTAATTGCAGGGTAGACATACTCTAAGTTGTGTTAGTAACTTCAACTTTTTATTAACTCTAAATGAATACGATGCTACCCACCCTGAACTAGAAAATGGGATCTGGCAGGCAGATGCTATGGGTCCAGCTGGTCACCGATGTGAGGGTCGGGAAGGAATGTTTTCTCCCACAGGGGCCAACTGGCAAATGAGTTTTTTCACCTTCTTTGCAGCATCTTTGAACCACGGTGGGCCAAGTAGGAATTCACTTAGTATCTAACTGAGGAACGTGGTTGAGTTGCTAATTCGTCACAACCTGCAGCCAGTTTCCAGTGCGGTTAAAAGTATAAAATGAGCAGTTCACAGAGATAAGAGACCTGGGAGTTTAGTGATGGGCCTTGGGCTTATGGCATAGGGTGAGACCTTGTGGCCTTCAATGGCTAAGGTCAGACCTCATGGCCCTTATGGGCTCAAATCCTCAACCTGCTGCACCTTCCGTCGCCCTTGTGTGAGGGGAGGGTGCTAGGACTCACAGGAAGCTGAGTTCCGAATATAGGCTGAGAGGAACCTACCCCAATTGACAGGTTTTATGGTAGGAGCCCTGTCACCCCCGCACTGTGACCATTTAAACGCTTTCTAAAGGAGAGTAGGAGTGATGGGCAGATAGTGCCCCTCCCATGTGTTTACATGTTATAAAAGTTGCAGCCTGCCACTTAAAATCCATCCATGTGTCTGTACCAGATCAATAGCAAATGTGCTAAGCACTCAGTGAGTCTTAGATTTTATGGAATAAAACCAAGAGACCTACCTCTGGAAAAGTTAACAGAATTTCAGAACATGCTTTTACAAACTATATTTATGCCTTTTAACAAAATTTTGTGTGTGATCTGGATCATCTAATGTGAGCACTTCCCCTAATCTACACTCTGAGGTTGATCACGCTTTCTATCACACGACAGTGTCTTCTCTTTTGGGATAAAGAATAATATCAGGCGTTTATACGATGCGTTAAAGAACCTAAAGCAGAATCATGTCTCACTTGGAAAATTAAAGATTAACCCATTTGTCCCAATGTATTTATATTTTTTCCACCGATTTCAGACAGATCTTGGCCCTGGTTCTATGGTAGTAAGATATGCATCAGACCTATAGGGCTGCATAAACAAATTGTGCACTGAGTTGCTCCGTCCTGAGTAAGGTTGATCTAAAGCAGTCTTGACAGGTTGAGAGTACTGCCATTGAGTGTAATGTTGCAGATAATACCCATAAATGGTCAGCATATAATTGATTTTGGCAAGATCAAAATGTTTATTTTGCACACTTACCTTAAACAGACCCAATATTGTTTTTGAAGTTAGTTTTCTGACTCTTCCTTGTTTACACCATGTAAGTATAGTAGTTTGAAAATAAAAAGTCTGGCTCTTGTAATTTGGTCTTTTATCATTTGATGGAAATTGATTTTTCTCCGATATAGGTGAAATCCTGACCTCTTTGAAGTCAATGGTAAAACTTCTATGTGACTTCAACAGGGCCAGGATCTCAGCTTATATTACTAATGAAACTGCTATGATTTAACTTTGCTTATTTTCTTGTTTGTGTAACAACATTATAGAGAATGTCAGTCATTCATATGCACAGTTCTGAGAGCTGTTAGATGGTCAAGAAGCTGAAGGGTACCTCAAATATTGCTTGTGCCCCACAAAAGTAACTTGGTTATTTTTGTTTTTATTGATGACAATAGAATGTCCCCCTCCATATATAACATAAAACAAAATTGAATATTGCGTAGTAGGGAACAGACCTGACTAGGAAGTGAGTGCACAAACTAACCTGCAATAATAGACCATTTCTATTTCTTATTCTATGAAAATTAAGGTAATACATATTAACAGCCTTAACTATTTGACAGCATCTATCTGACTTCTGCTGACTATTGATATATATAATACCCTGAAACTAAGTGAGTGAAATACAATAAAGCACATAACACTAATGATGGTATGCATCATCTTTCAAGAGATGGAAAATCAGGTTATCAGTTCATTCTCCACTTCCCCACCCCCAATTTTTGACTGAACACATACCCATCAGTTCAAGTGCAAACAGACAGATTATTTTCTCCTCACTACCAACAAAACAAAGCAACCCTGTCTGCAAAACAGAATGTTATGCAATTTCCAAAACGTGTAAGATTGTACATGTAAGGGTTTAAGCTCAGGAGAATCTATTATATGTATTCTAATTTCAAATCAAGGCATTTCTTTCTGGAAACAGTTGTATTCAATGTCCATTATACAAGGCACATATTTGTTCTCTCAAAACAATGAGGACTGAAATCCAGTAATAAGAATTTCATACAGTATTGAAGATATAAGATTCTTCAGTATAATACAGCATTCCAATAAAACAAAATATTGCAAAGTTACCTTTAGACCTGTAATTAACTATATAATTTCAAAAGAGACTAAGCAAGTCTTAAAATTTTAATATTGGTAGGGGAAAAGTTTATTTATGTAATGCAAAGATAGCACTGACCAAAAAAACTCATCAGTGTGAGAGTTGTTTAGTTCACACTTTGGGACTTTTTAATAAATTCAGTGCATTACAGGAAGAATAAATCTTGTAGATACCAAATTTAAAATTATCCAATAATTTCTTTCCCATTCATAAATCACTTTCCCCTCTTGATGGAATTGTGAAACTTTCACTTTTGCTAATAGAAATTAGGCACATCACCTCTGATTATTAAAAAAAAAAAAATCTTTCACAAATGACCTCAATCATGACTGAAAATTTACTATCAAGACTGGATTTAGGAGACACAGGCTTCTAAAGTGGAAGACTGAGTTGCTTCTTCCTTCTCTGGTGTAGATATATAGAGAATTCTAGTCACCATATCAGTTCTGTTTTGGACAAATTTGGCATACTTGTTTTGTGTACAGAGCAATAAACTCAGACTTAGTCATATTAGTTAAAATGACACCAAATACACAATATAATAATGAAAGTAAATATTCACAAATGATGTAAAGAAACAAAATAAAAAAAAATCATATAGAAGTATAAATTTTTCATGTGCAAGAAAGTATTTTAAGAGTAAAATCTACTGATTTGTAAAGACATATTCAACAGCTATTATGTAACAAAGTACAAAAAAAGTATCCAACAGCAGAAAGAATATTGGAGGACTTGAAAAAACATGGTAATTCAATTTATTAAAAAAAATACAGCTGTAACTTCTAGTCAGTGTTTTTAAGGCTCATTCAATTAGAAGAAATTATTGTCTTTCAACTTTAGGACAAACTGCTGTATACAAAACCAACTAGAAACTTTACTTTTGGACTATACTGAATGTGATTGTTATCTTTTGTAAAAAGGAATTAATGTGTATTTCATAAACAAAATGCAATTTATTTTTCTATTTCCAGTTTTGTGTGTGTGATTCTTGTACATCTAATAAAGAGAACTCTCACATTCCCACATAAATCTGAACCTTTTATAGTAATATGTTATTAACTAAGCCTATCATTCAGACTAGAAGATGTCATGTGCAGCGGTAAAAATGTTTTAAAATAATTTTCGTTAATCAACTCTAAAAAAATTACTTCAGAATTACCCAGTTACTGTTCTATAGGAGAAATTTTCTAGAAGAGCAAGTAAAATACAAATAGCAAGTGATATGAATTATTGAATATATATTAGGACTAAATTCTGCCACAAAATAACTTGCATGGGAAATTTGCACATACATCAGAGAGTAGAATTTAGATTTTAGAAATTGCCTTAAGAATCTTAGCTTTTGTTGGCACACAAGAATAATTAAGCAAAGAAATATGACAACTACTGCATATCTGCTAGTTTTAGCATGAATCCAAAGGCTGAGTGAATTTAGACACTTAAATGTAACAGTAACCTAGAAATATACTCCCAAGGTTTAAATTATCATCATCATCATGTAGTAGTGTTTATAGGGGTAAAAAAAGGAAATAAGCATACCACTTGTTTTGATGAGTATTATTTACATATGTATAATATCACTAAGATCAAATTAAATACAGAGAACCTGATTTTCAAAGGTCTTAAAGCATCTGCCACTCCCATTGACTTCATTGGAATTTGTGGATACCTGACATAAAATCTCTATTTTCAATTATTCAGTAAATCACTTGCACTTCATGTGCTGCACTGGCTACCAATTGGTTTCCAAGTGAATTTTGTAGCAAGGTGGTCATAAATTTTGAACAGAGAAATAAGGGGCTAAATTCTGACCAGAGATGTGTTTTTTCCATGTGGGATTTGCCTTGAAACATCCAAGCATAAAATTTAGCCTATTGTGTTTATTTCATTACATATGTGCCACCTCTGGAGTGGGAGGAAAAGAGGACACATCTTTTTACTATTCTGTTAATATCTCCCACTAAAAGTGGTTTTGGGTCTTGTGCAGTTTTATTCCTGATGTGTCTGTTTCATCATCTTTAATCTGCATTTTCAACATATCCAAGTTATCATCCGCTCCCAGGATGAGCTTTCCATAGTTGCCATTTTCTCTCAGACATTATTCTGCTTAATGTACTGGACATTTATTTCTATATAAATTGTCAAACTGGGAGTCCAAAAACACTCAATGGATTTATTTGAAACTCTTTTTTGTTAACGAGGGGTGATATTGTTGTATTCCTCTTTTCCTTTACTTTATACCTTATAGCTACATTTAGGCTTGGCAGAATTCAAGTTTTTATGTAATTTCAACAAATAATATCAATATTCATTTTTAAGCATTTCAATTTTTTTTATATATTTACATTTTCACAGTTGCACAAAATTATGGGGTTTAAGCATTGACGAGATATAAAATGCTTTATGACTTTTAAAACACAAATATCAACATTGCATGTCAAAACGTACACAGTAAGTATCCTTAAATTAATCTTTTATAAATTCTCAAAAACAGCATTTTTCTCACTTTGCCTATATGTACATTTTGATTTTCAATGGAAAATTTTAATTGGTTTGTGAGTGTTTGGTAAAATCAACATTTACTGACAAAATCTAATCCTTCCAGACCTAACCACACCACATATTGCTCTATAAAACAGTGAGAGAATTCTCAGAGATATAGAACATTGGTAGCTTCAGACTGGATAATATTTTAGCAGTAACATCTCTGATAAATAATCACATCTCTACTACTTATGCTAAAGAGAATCAATATTTAACTAATAGTGCTTGTATTATTTTGGTAGGCCTTCCTGCACAAAAAATGTGGTCAAGTGAAATCTGGGGAGCAAAATTATTCTGATTTGATACTAATATATCATAATTCTGTGCAGCACACTGACAAAAGAGTCTGTGAAGTTTCTTGTTATCATTACTTTGAATTAATGAAGTTCCAGCAATCTTAATCACAACTTCGGCTGTTTATGCAGAATTTGACCATACTACATATATCCACTGTGATCACACTGAAGTTCAAAGACTGTCTCTGAAGCCAGAGGTGGATTACAGTTGCATGGGGCTCTGGGCCAGGACAAGTGGGGGCTCCTCCCCACCCCTTCCGCCTGCAGTTCCACTGGGGAGTGGGGTCAGGGTGCAGGGGCTTTGCTGCAATCTGCCACCCCATTCGGTGCTCCTGCCAGGGAGCAGGGGAGGCTTGCCTCACTCCCTCTGCCTGGTGCTCCTGCCAGGGACTGGGGTTGGGTGTGGGGACACCCATTTTTCCAGGGCCCTCCAATTGGCTGGGGTCCCTGGGCACAGGGTGGCCCCATTGAGCCTGTGGCTAATCCACTACTGTCTGAAGAACTTACACAACTCAGTGAGCCCTTATGGCTTTATGATAGAGCACTTTCAGTTAGTTGGCTCTTTATGGCACAGAGCTAATGTCACTTGGATCTCAATAAGGAAAGGAGGATCTCTTAACAGGCTACATTTTCTTTTTTAATACTTTCCCTTTATTTATTTGTGTTTCACTGTTGGCTTTATTTGGTGATTTGCATTTGGAGGTAATATGGAAAGTCTCAGAGGAATTACTTTTTAGTTGAAGTCAGCTTGCATTTCAATGAATAGCTTGAGTGCACCACTTATATGATTAGCTTGCATTTTTAAAGTGTTTCACAAACACTAACTAATTATCCTCACAACACCCCTGTGAGGTAGGTAAATATTATCCTAATTTTTAAAAAGGTAAGTTGAGTCAATGCGAGGTTAAATGAGTTGCCAAAGCTCACAAAATGAGTCAGAGTTAAAGCCAGAGCTGTGAGCAGAAAACAAGGACTTCCTTTTTGCCTAGTCACATATTTAAACCTAAAACATGTTGCCTATCATAAACTTCAGTACCTACTGTAAAAGTCTAGTCATATTTTACATGGGCGCTGTCATTACCATTCTCAACACAGCAAGTCATCATTCATCATTATGAAGAGAAAAAAGCTTAAGAAAAGTTACACTATACACATGAAATTCCATTGACTAACTGCAGAATTCATTTCATGTACAGATATTAGTGGATGGATTCTTGCATATAATAAGCAGCATTTTAAAATCCAACCTTATTTAAAAATATTTAACTATCTTAAAATTAGGTTATAATGATTGGTAGGTTTAAAAAGACCAAAGAAGTCAATAAAAAATTTGTATTGACTAGTTTAAATAATTATACCTTATTTCCTTGTTTAACTACTTCTCCATATTTTGTCGCAGAAAAATATCACTTTTATTATTTTGTTAATACAGTTTCAAAAGTAAATACAATCCTGTAATAACATGCATAGTAGATTACACAAATAGCACAATGTAAATAGAGTAGATAGATAGAATGTATATCCTTACAATCCATTTTCTTATTAAAGGAACACATTCATTAGAGAGACCAGTTTACAAGATACATTGTATCTTGCACCAGCTTATTGTCAAATTTTAATTATATTTGATTGATCACAATCATTACGTTTAATATTAAACATAATAAGCTTAACAGAGTAATCAGCTGGAACATGACTTACAGTGTAAACGAACTTTAATATTTCTTTCATTATTTCTGTCAGTTGCACATGTATCCCTCATAATTTTAATCAAAAAGATAAGCCTATACTTTGAGAAACTTAGTGCAGTGAAGAAAGGACTTTTTGGAACAAAAGCTTTTGCGTCATCACTTATTTGTTGGACAAAGACTTTTCTTTATCTCACCCAGTATTGATAAAATAAAGCACATTTTAATTATATATGCATTTTTCTATTATCCTATGGATATTACCCATCTGTAATTAACATGCAGTAACACACAATTTCAAAGTAAGTATTTTTGTGGAAATGCCTATTTGCCGCTATAAATTCTGTAACAGAATGTCATGTGAACCACTTCTTTGGTATCAATGATTATTTTCATGAGATTTTCCCCCCCATATTAATATAAAATCAAAAGGCCAGAAAGAAGTGAGCACAGAAGTAGAGCTAGAAGGGAGTACCCATGGTAAAGATCTGATGAGAAATACTGACAACCATAAGGAAAATTTTTGTATATTGTACAAGTTGAACTTTGAGATGAAATGAATATGTTACATAGTATCTGTTTTGATTAGGTACCTGAAACAGTGACAACTTTCTCCTCCCCAACCCTTTATTATCCAGGTCTTGAAGTAATCATTGTACCTTACATATGATTAAATTGTTCATAACCATTAAGAAGAAAAAAGATCTTTTATAAACTGATGCTTTCACCCTCTCAATTAACAAAATACAATTTCTGAGTAAAAATTCCTCTGATATTTGAAGTGTTTGAAGAAAGGCCACGCACAAGTAGTATACGAAGAAATTCTGCAATCTCTTCCTAAGTGTGTATATTATACACTATGAATAAATAAAAATCAGAATTAAAGTTTGCATGGGATGGTAGTTTGAAAGTAATGCATTTTGTTTCTGAATTACATGTTTACTGAATAAAATAAATGCATGGTAATCTGACAGGTTTAAACTGGTAATGTTATGGAAAAAGAATGAAGCAACAAAAATCAATATGCTTTTCATTGCTAAGTTTTCTGTCTTTGGTCAATTTTAATTTAAGAGTATTTTTAGAGCAAAAGGAAACACAAGCTCTTTCATATTGGAATATAATATTTCTCTCACTTGCTGACAGATTTTCTTTTTTTATTAGAAGAGTTGACATTGCACCTAAAACTCTTATTGTTAGTAGGATTCTGTTAGCAGTAGTAGTTGCAAACATATAGGTTTGCCAGGAACAACTCACAATTTGTGCATAGTTGAGTCTTCGAAACTGAGCAAATTTGCTCTCAATATCTCGCCAGCGCTTGCTGAGCTGTATCAGGGTTGGCTCCACTGCTTTTGCAGCCCCATTCTTAGACAAGCGATCCGCTTGCCTGTGCACTGCATTCAGATCTTCTTTCTTCTTCTCCAATTCTCCATCAATTTCCTAGTGAGCAAAACCAATACATGGCCCAGAGCAATTAGCTAACTAGGTTAATCAATTAAGAATTAGCAAAATACTTCTGTCAGAACTTTCATTTCAAAGATTTTCCACTTTATTGTTACAATCAGAAATGTACAGTCAAGTCTTATTTTACATTTAGACAAATAAAACAAAACTAAGATTCAAGAATCTTCCTGCTGGCTGGCTTTTGAGATACTACTAATTAGTGTACACTGAAAGCTATGAACATAGGCCAACAATGTATTTTTTCTACTTCTCCCTAGCACTGAGATGGGCAATTGGAGAGATCACTCTTATCTATTAGGGTTAACATATTAAATACACACAGTTGTTTAGGGGGTGTGCAAATATATTAGTTTACTTCTTTTTAACTTTGTAGGAAACTCAGAGAATGAAGCAAAGAAAGACGATGCAAAATAAACCAGAAAAATCTTTTCATGATATTTGAATAAATCTATGGAATTTTGACAGTGACATATGAATGTTTTGATGAAAATGAATGTGCTAATATGAGAAAGAGGTCATCCATATACCGATAAGTCATTTGTTAATCTGGAACAAAGATACATAAAGTCAATTACAATTTTTACTAGAAAACACTTGATATTTCTTAATGCAGTGCACACTGTCAGTTATTAATAGATTTTATTTAATGTTTTATACCACTTGCATGACATTCAGTATAACATTTACAAGAATACAAGAAATAATATCTACAACAAAAGAAATGTGTCAGTTTGATTAGACTGTCAATACGTATGTTATAAAACAAGAAAATAAAGTACTGCTGAATTTGTGTGTGTGTGTGTGTGTATGTAATATAGAGATATGTTGTATTTGCTGTCTTTTAAATGAATAAAACAATATGCCAAAAATCTACCACTGTCATCCCAAAACAACATTACCTTTAGCTTCTGTTCATCTTTGGTGTCTGGTAGACTGGCTAACTTTTTCTCAATGTCATCCAACCATTTCAATAGGTCATCAGCCTGCCTCTTGTACTGATACCACTGATGAGAAATCTCTAAAGCCTTTTTTCTTCTTTGAGACCTCAAATCCTGTTCACAGTGCAGACATTATTAGAATATCAATAAAAGATTTACAATATACATGTTGGCATGTGCGTATACTGTAGAAAATGAATGAAAAGTACCTAAAGACATTAGCTCAGTTTTTAAATTAAATTCTGATAAGATTAACTGAACAAAGCCAGTGTATTTTCCTGAATCTATAATAGGCAACTTTTACTATTGAGGGAGGCTTTATAACTCAGACATGTTTACATGCTCAATGATTTCTTGAGGAAATTCACCAATATTCAGAGAAGTTAAGACTGAAATACGCACTAGGCAGCTGGAGATTTAACCCAATTTAAATCTAGTCATAGGTGAGCTTCCCACTTTGTGACATCTTACCAAACTCAAGTCTGAAATATGAAAGGCCTCTCAAAAGAAAAGCATTTCAGTGCAGAGATTTATTTTATACAAATAGGGCTTTTTTGTAAGTAAAGAACAATTTACACATGAAAATTCTGCCTCATGTTTATGACTTTGATGGGTCTAACAGTCTATGCTCACACATGAATACACTAAGTTTAAGGTATTGCCTAATTCTAACTTGAGCATACAATAATGCAAAGGGTATTTAATGATGCAATAAAGATTCAGATTTTTGTTTTACTTTAATGTTACAAAAGGACAGAATGTGGAGTTCAGTGAACACTACCTGTATTATTATTGTTACTTTGTAAACGGTTTTCTTACATTAACAAAAACCAAAAATGTTATTTTATTTCCTATACATTTTATATGAAATAATACTCTACTTGAATTTGCTTAAACTGTTCGATATTCCATTGAGTTTTATCTGTCAAGGCTGAATGCCTTTATTGAGTTACCAAAAAGAAAATCAATCACGCCAGTCCTTGTAAACACAGCCTGTAATAATCTGGTCAATAGCATGGATCTGAATGCTGCTTTCTCATAATTAAGGGCAATACATTACAGCTCTGCAAATTGTTCACTTATTTCACCTCAGTACAAATTATGAATTACATGCACGTGGTTTGGTTTCCTCAAAGGTAAACCTAATGAACTTCAAGTTTTCACTAAAATATATAGAACACCATAAGGTCTTCAGGCATCCTTTTAGTGACCTCATAAAAAAGCTGTAAAAAATTGAGAAAATCCACCTGGAAAGCAAGGATGCTATTTTGTTAATAAATAATAATAAAGTGTAAGCATGTCAAACCCCCAAACCCAAAGAGAGCTTAGTGAAGACTATTGAGAGGGGGGGAGGGGAAAATAACTCACAATTTTGATCATTTGGATTCAAACGCTCTCTCAGTGATAAGAACTTAGGAAATGCCATACTGGAACCATCCAGTGGTGCATTGTGTCCAGTAACTTGTCTCCTATATTGACTAGGAGATGCTTCAGAGGAAGGCTCAAGAACCATAGAGTAGGCAGTGACTGGATGATCTGCACCTGGGGAAAGTTTCTAATTTCTACCCACCACTTAGGTAACGGTTGTCTTACATCCTGAAACATGAGGGCTTACATGATCATATATCATTTAAGAATTAATATTCAACAAAAGATTTTTTTTCTTCAATCCCTGGCTGAGCCCTGATAAAACCTTAAAATAAATAAATAGCTCTTGGGAAGAATCTACACATGTTGTTTGTGGGACCTAGTCCTTTCTTCTACGGGTCATCATGATTCAGTAACTTAGTTCCCAATGTTACCTTGTCCTTCCATGGCATCTAACTGGAACACTGAAAAAGCTGTTACAGCTTTGATTTTAAATTACTATAGGTAACAAAAAAATCTTGATGCACAATATGGCAGTGTGATTTGCCAACTCAAGCAATAGCAATGAAGAAAAGGAACCTGTATTGATGGTTTCTCAGTTAGGCACTAGAAGGTGGGGTGGTTAATCATGAATGCCTTTCCAATACAAAACAACTCTCCCTACAGCCCAAAAGTGGGTGCCCTTCATGCTGTATGGTTCCTTGAATGCATTGCCAGTCTTTTAAAATTCTTCTCCAGGGACCCAGGTGCTTACTGCCTATTAAGCTTGCCATCTTGAGCAATTAGGCTTTGCTACTAAATTGTTTACGGGCACAGTTACCGGGTGGCTGCATCCTCAGTGCTGATCAAAATAGCATTTGGTTGAGCTGTGGTGCTCTAGAATGCAGCAGCTTGGTTGTCAGATTCAGTGAGGCCTGTGACCTTATTAGCACCTCAGTGCCAGATAGAAAGGTGCTCCCTGATGTGTAACAGTAAATCTCAGCTGGCCTGACCAGCTAAATAAAACTCACACACTGTTGTCACAATATTCATTTAAAATGTGTCTTGTAAAATATCAGGCAAAAACTACCACCACGCTTGTCATTCTAAAATTTATGTAACAACGCTATATGCAAAATTATGGATACTTTCTAATATTATGTTTCCAAGCCTGTAATCAAACCTAGAAGGCAAAACTGTTCCTCCCTCCCTCTCCTCCCCCCTCCCCCCCAGGCAAAAAAGGAGAAAGCAAACACCACTTTGACTCAATTGTCAACTGAGCCTAGTGTGAAGGAGACAAGGACAATGGGCTATTCATTTGCATCGGTGATTGCAGGAAGATCATTCTTAGGGTAAAACACGGAGGAAACTGCAAAACAAATGTTGTCCCCTTACTAAAATTCAATGGGGGTGTTTTGGTTGGCTAGCTCCCAGTACCAAAAGAAAGGGGAAGGGTCTATAGGAAATCACGACCATGAGACTGACAGTCCCCAGGAACAATGGAGAGATGCCAATGCTCCAGGACAGCCTGATTGACAGGGTGGGCAGATGAATGAGGGAGTCAGGAGGCCAGGAGGGGTCCCCTCCTCTGGAATTGCCTGGGTCAGAGTGGGGCTGAGTTAAGGAGAAAGCAGGAGCCTGAGCTGAGCTGTGGAGCAGAGCTGTGCCAGCCAGAGGGGACAGAAAAGCAGCCCAGGAAGCAGGAGAGTGCTGGGATCAGAGTCACAGAGCAGACCTGTTGGGGGTGGGGGCAGGGGCAGGAGGGGCGAAGAGCCAGAGGGGCCAGAGAAGCAGCCCAGGGAGATGGAGGCAGAGCATCAGCAGTGCTGAGGCAGAGTGGAGCTGGGGCAGTCCGGAGCTGGGTGCAGTGAGCAGCTAGAGAGAGCGAGAGGGATCCTGGGTAGCGGGTCCAGTACAGGGAGATGCCCCCACCCAAGAGGCCTTGCTGGCCAGACTTGGAGGGTAATTGTAACCCTGATGGGGTGGAGGCAACACTAGAAAGAAGGGTCCTGCCACCTAAAGCCTGGAGGTGTGTGGCCATTGCCAGAGCACGTGTCCAACCCGCAGCATCCCTGCAGCACAGCCAGGGCCTGGGCAGGAGGCCTGGGACTTGTGATGAACAGACTGAACATCCCTTACATTGCAGAGATGCTGGTTGTAATGTCCCCGTGCCACAGAGCGGGGTTCTATGCTTTCCTTTAATCTTTCCCATTTTTTTCTTATTTTTTTTATTGTTTAATAAACTGTATTTGCTTTGAACTGTATGTAATGATCAATGGGTCAGGGAGGTGTCCAGTGCAAAGAGAGCACCTCAGAGTGGGGACACCCTAGCCATTGCCTTAAGTGACCATGACAAGGTTGGGGGTCAAGCCCCCCAGGAATCCTGGGCCCAGCCTTGTTGGGGTTACAAGGACTCCGCCACACAGAAGAGTGGAAGGGGAGCCCTCGAGGGCAGGGAGGCCTCTGGCTAAAGGAAGCAGGAGCGAGGACTCAGATCCTTTCGCTAGCCCATTTCACTGGGGTAGTGTATAAGCCAGGAAAGTTCCTCACAATAGCAGGACCATTCCCCCTTACACAAACATGGCATCAGCTCCCTAGCGGACTGGATACAGAAAGCTGAGCTCTCAGAAGAGCTTCTTGGCTTTGAAGACAAGGATAAACTTTGGGACCATAAGAACCTGCTGAAAGACTTTGGGGTATCCATCACCTGAGAGAACAAAGCAGCCAGCGCTTTATCTATGAAAGATGGGACCTGCTAAAACAGGCTGGCGAATGCTGCTCGCTTGGTGTGAGTAAGAAACTAACATAAGCAAAGTTAGGTTTTGCTAGAATTAAGTTTTAGAAATTAGAAAGTTTGTTACTTTTGTTTTTTGCAACTCTGGCATGCCTCTTTCACTCTTGCTCAAAATCACTTAAATCTCTTTTCTTTGTTAATTAAGTTATTGTTAGTTTTACTAATGCTGTTTGTTAAGGTGCAGTGTATAACCCAGCGGAGCTAACAAGCTGTTCTATGTAGTGGCTCTTTTGAGGCAGCGAACTTGCTGTTACCTCTGAGTGTCCACTAAGAGGGACTAGCCACTTCAGGGGAGATAGTTTGGGGAAACTAAGATCCGGAAGGGTTGTTGGGGTCACCTTGCAAGAAGCAACTGGGTTGGTGGAAGACAGGGTGAGACCATCTTGCTGGAAGCAGGCTGCTGACATCAGGGATCTGAGCCAAAGCCACACAGCACAGAGGCAGCCAAGATTACATGGCAGGCAGTGACAGAACCTCGTACTGGTCTGAGTGAACTCCTACAGCGTCACAAGGGTCCAACTGTCTTATCATAGTTATGCAAAATACAATGTTCTAGAATTGCCACTAAATCATACAGCATCTGTAACTGTCAGATAGTTAAAGCATGCAGTGCTAGCAAGATTACTGTTTTTGTTCAGCACAAAAGTTAAATTGAATGAGTGAAAAATCCCTCAAAATTAACATTATTTATGACAAATGATCCTAACTAAGGTCAGGGGTCTAAAGTGCAGTAGGTGAAATATTTACAATGTATGTTGAGTGATAAAAATATTGTTAGGCAACTGAATCCTTCTAGTCTAATTGTCATCAATCCCCTGAGTGTAAAGTTACAGTGTTCTAGGGACAAAACATTACTTTTTAACTGAGATGTTTAAAATAACCTTTTTTGTTACCCGTCAAGATATTGGAAACATTTGACCAGAAATGTGGAAGCAAATATGTACATACAGTTGAACTGTTTAAAATTATTAAGCAGCAAAAGAATAATTGTTTCATTTATCCAAGGAGAACACTGCCCTGCAACAAAAAAAGATGTTATTTTAGGAAATGTGTTCACAAATTTAGCTCTTATACCTTGAGAGCATTATGTTTAGTCTGCAACAGCTGTTGCTTTATCTTTATTTCCTCTCGTTTTCTCTCATCTGTGATGTTTTGCTGTAGAGTGTCTCCCCTTTGCAGCAATTCTTTTACAGTACCCTCATTGTCTTCACTCTGATTAAGAAAAATAACAGGTATAACGTGTATTTTAATCTAATTAGTAACGCAATAAACCCTAGGAGACACATATATAAAAATCCTACAAATTATCAGGGGAAATAATCACCTAGTTTGTGTGTAACTCACACACCTTCTGGGTGTGGTGTTGTGTTCCATCTAGTGGCAGTGAGACCACTTAGAGAGAGTTAAATGAGTCTGCTTTACAGCCTTAGCTAACAGTCAGTTAGCTCCAGAGGTCACAGATTCGATCCCGCTCGCCGATGAGCGGGGTCTGTCGGCGTTACCTGTGCTTATAATTTTATACTAGAGATGAAATGTTTTTATTAACTACAGTACCAAAAATGTGTAAAGCTCCTGAAGAGTCTAATTACAGCAGGACTTGAAAACCTGCAGATGTCTGAGATTAGATTTCATGCAATGTCCAGAAGTTATGACTAGTTCAAAAAGTTTTGAAAAACATTATTCTCCCCACATTAAAAATATCCTCTCTTTAGTAACACAATAAACAAAAGTAAATTTCTAAACCATGGGTTATACCAATTGATGTATTTTTACAATCCTTTGTTGAAATTCAGACTTAAAAAAAAAAGTGCACAGCACCACAAAAGAAGAACACAAGAACCCCAAGCAGCAGTTCTTTGTTTAATCTTCTGTAGGATGAAGTTGATTCAAGGTTGAATGTTTCTATAATTGAATAGTCACTATTCAGGTAAAATACACCAACACTGAAAAATGAAAAAAAAATCTTTATGGAAGAAATCTTTGAAAATAATTCTTAGATTTTCTATGGAAAAGGTAAAGTCAACTGTATGCCACTAAACTTGGGGATTTTATCATTTGAAATCTACTTTATGTATGTACTAAACTATATTCTTTAAAAAGACTTTGGGGCATAATGGGCCTTTGACAATTTATGCCAGCTGAAGATCTGCCCCTGGCAGTAAGCTTGATGCATTCCAAACAGATGACTCTAATGAACGCTGTTGTAAAACGTTAGTATTGTTGTCTGTAAAAAAAATAAACAGCTGTGTTAACATTGATTTCAGAATTAATATCAATGACTGGCTTGAAACATCTGTTTAAAAATATATAATGCTCCACACTTCCTCATAAGTGATAGGCATTTGATTTTGCTGAACAGTCAGACTGCTCAATCCACGGACAGAGGGTCAGACATATACAAAAAGACCATTATCACTGGCCAGCCAAAGAATGGCATTGCACTGAAAAGTAGGGTTGCCAATCCTCCCGGATTGGCTGGGAGTCTCCTGGAATTGGCCACGATCTGCTGGTGGCTTTTGAAAATAATCTGGGAGATTTTAGGCCCCTAAAAGTATGGTCGGCAACGCAGCAGTGCTAAGGCAGGCTCCCTACATACCCTGGCTCCATGCAGTGTCTGGAAGCAGCCGGCACGTCCAGCTCCTAGGTGCAGAGGTTGCCAGGGGGTCTCCGTGCTGCCTCCCCCCACTACCGAGTGCTGACACTGCAGCTCCCATTGGCCGGGAACCATGACCAATGGGAGCTGCAGGGATGGTGCCTGCAGGCAGGGGCAGCACACAAAGCTTCCTGGCCACCTCTGAGCCTAGGAACTGGACAGACTGGTTGCTTCCAGGAGCTGCCTGAGGTAAGCTTTGACCAGCCAGAGCCCATACCCCGAATTCCCTGCCCCAGCCCTGAGCCCCCTCACACCCAAATTCCCTCTCAAAGCCTGCACCACGCATCCCTTTCTGCACCCCCTTGCCCAGGCTTACCTTGGAGTCCCCTCCCACACTCCGAGCCCCTTGGCCCCACCCCCCAGCCCTCATTTTCTCCCACAGCCCAACTCCCTGCCCCAACCAGTGAAAGTGAATGAGAGTGGGTGGCAACAGAAGTAGTGGGGATGGTGGGGGGGGGGTAACGGGGCCTCAGTGAAGGGGTGGGACAGGGCAAAGGTGTTTGGGTTTGTGCAGTTAGACAGTTGGCAACCCTACTGACAAGAGCCTAAAAGTGGGTCCCAGTCCAGTAATCCTCAGGATAGTAGTCATGGCAGAGCACCCCATTGTTCTAAATCCTTTTAATGCTGAAGCTCCTTCACCTATTGTCCTAATGGTATTCACTGCATAAAAATAGCAAATCCATTTTTAGAAAATGGTATTGGTGAATCATTAAAGAGCTAAATGCACTACAAATGTTATTTTCAATAAATATGAGCAGATGTATGTGGAATTCATTGGTGCACATCAAAATCATATATTGTTTCTTCCAATGAACATAAAACTTGAATTTGTCTACACTGAATTTCTTCTGTCATTGCATTGTCCAATTGCCTAGCTTTTCTACATCAAAGTGACAATACACTCTTTTCTACTACAGACAATTAAATGTTTTCTGGAAATTTTGCCACTTCACTTGTCACTCCCTTTTTCATCTCATTAATAATTATATTAAATATCACTGGCATTAGTACAAAATCTAGCCTGCCCTGTAGGTTTGCTCTACGGTACTGATAAACGTATGAGTTAATACAGAATTGTTTCTTTGAACAATACCTAACCATAAACAAATGTCACTAAAACTAAAGTATTACTCAGAACAGTAAATGCTAACCGAGTTCATAATAAATCCGTATAATTAGCATTTGTCTAAGTCCAGTGTAAAGATCCAAATGCAAAGGTTTCTAATGTCTGCCCCAGCTTTTTTATTCACTTCCATTCCTAGTTCATTCATACTTCCATCACAACCAATTTACCATATCTTTATTGAAGTCTTCCTCTTTCAGATTCACCCCTTGCTGAATTTCAGCCTCCAGTGGTTCAAGCAATTTTTGTATATCAAAGTTAAACTGCTCCAATTCCTTCAAAGGAATGAAGGGCTACAAAAAGAGGAGGAGAGAGAGAGAGATTGCCAATTTAAATCACAAACTTAATATTTTTATTAGAAACATAAACCAAAAGGAGACATCTGCTCTACCCCCTATTGCTAAACTAATAGCACACATTATGTTTCCAGCTAATATGTTACAAAATACATTCAAAATAACTAGTCAAAGTATCTAAAGATGCCAATAAATATAAACATTTAACAATACTGTAGTAAAATGAATATCAAAATAATGTCATAATTTTATGGTGAGTGAAGACAAAGAGAAAATAAGTCCTGATCTTCCCTCATTCGTATTTTCAAAAAATGTTCTAGTAAATGATATTATATAACACTTTTCTAAAAAATTAGATGTTAATGCTGTTTGACCAAGTCTGGTCTGTCAGAAAGTACTCACAGCAGCAAGCAAAACATTCACATTCAAGTGGCTAACCACATACAATTATCTTAAATTGAGAATAATTACATGGTATTAATTTTACTACTCTTAAATAATTTCTCTGTCACAAAGCAGGGCCAAAGGATCATATGATTGTTATACAGTACCTAACTTATCTAATACACAACTCATACACCTACATAGATATTTCTCTAATGATGTATTACAAAAACCTCATAAATAAGGCTTGCATTTCAAAAACATCACTGAGAAATGTATCAAACCCAGGCAAAAAACTTTGCTACTGTCTTATATAAATCATTATATCTAATCTTATTACCACAGCCTTTAATTTTGAATTTAAAAATGAGTAATGGCTACTTATGAACAACAGTAAGCAAACTTTTCTTTTGTTTTCCTTTATGCACCATTTGGGGAAAAAATTGATGTATGAGTGCTTATTTACAATTTAATATAAATTCATGAGTGTATTCCAAGAGTTTATTATGAGATAAAAATATCAAACGATTAACAGACTAATCTTTCTTTGTTTAACTCTATAAGCACTTGATTCTTTCTTGATTATTCTTGCTTTAAAATTAGAGTTAAAAGTACCGTATTTATCGGCGTATAACACGCACAGGCGTATAACACGCACCTTCATTTTAAGGGGGAAATTTCAGGAAAAAAACTTAAATTTCAAATAAAGGACTTTGAAGCAAAATAAGGGTAGCTCAGAACTTGTTTTATTAATATTATTACCACTTATAAGGTAAATAATGTAAAAGGACAGTAAAAAAGGCCGCTCGGGGGCTCGGGCCGGGCCGGGCCGCGCCGCTCGGGAGGGGGGCGGGGGCTAGGGCGATGCTCCGCGGGTTAGGGCCGCTCGGGGGGGGGGGGGGGACGGGGACGGGGTCTCGGGCCGCTCGGGAGGGGGGCGGGGGCTAAGGCGGCTCTGGCCGGGCCGCTCGGGAGGGGGGCGGGGGCTAGGGCCAGGGCCGCTCGGGGGAGGGAGGGAGGACGGGGTCTCGGGCCGCTCTGGAGGGGCGCGGGGGCTAAGGCAGCTCGGGCCGGGCCGCTCGGGAGGGGGCTAGGGCCGGGCCGCGCCGCTCGGGAGGTGGGGGCTCGCGCAGGCCGGGGCTCGGGGCTCAGGCCCCGCCGCTGGGGGGGGGGGAGGGCGGGGGCTCGGGCCGCTGGGGGGGGGGCTAGGGCCGCGCTGCTCGGGAGTGGGGCAGGGGCTAGGGCGCCGCTCCGCGCCGCTGGGGGGGGGGCGGCGCTTTTCTTTTCTGCCTGGGGCAGAAATCCTAGAGCCGGCCCTGTTAAGGTTATATCGGCGTATAACACGCACACATCATTTGCCCCCTATTTTCAGGGGGAAAAAGTGCGTGTTATACGCCGATAAATACGGTAGCTTTTTAAATGATTGATACTTTCAGATGCCAGATGCAAAATTACCCACTTGTTATAGTCAGTGTATTAAGCACCAGTGAAACCTTCCTTTATCCCCTAAGAAGTAGTATATTCAATTGGTATTATCTATACCATAATAGCAATGTGTTGCAAGATCATCACAATCAAAATAATACAGTAAGAACATTATTAGGGATAGGTGGTGGATTAAGAAAGACAATAGACTTGGAGTCTATTCCTGGCTCTGCTATTTATCTGCTGTATGACCTTGAACAAAATTCACTTCACCCAACAGTGTCTCTTCCTCAACACACTTTCCCTTTCTTCTCTATTTAGCTTGTAAGTTCTTTGAGCTCTCACTATGTGTTTGTATAATGACTAGCACAATAGGACTCTAATCTTGGCTTGGGTGTCTAGATAATACAACACCACAAATAAGTAATAATTATATTTTCATTGGTCATGATACAGTTGCACTATGGCAGTTGGGCTCCATCCTGCAAACTTGTTTTTACATAAGAACTCCAATTACACAACTGAAGTATTCATGTGAGTGTTTGTAGAGTGAGGTCCATTGATTTTCTTACTACTGTCTGCTTTTGTATTTTGTTCAGCATTAGTTCCAACATTTAGTCCAACATATTCCTGGTGACATGGGTAACCCCAAAAGCCAATTAATGCTTTCAAAACTGTCAGTTAAAAAACAAAAAAAACAAACAAAAAAGAGTAAAGCACTACTGACTGGAGATGATAAATATCTTTTAATTTCATTTCTCATTTAGGAGGTCTATGGATTTCTCACTCATGCACTTGTCCTGGAGGTATAACAATTTGGTTTCAGCTGGGGCTTTGGTAGCTTTTGGGAAATTCAACCACTATCTTATGTTTTTTTTCCAGAAGTTGCAACAGAAATATATAACATATTTTGTAAAAGGATTGTATATTGATTTAATAAAACAGAAACCCATTATTAAATATTGTTGACATTAACAGTTTGAGTCATATCTTATTTATATTTTGAGTGTTGTGTAAGATATACTTTTACCACCATTATTTTAACAACATGCAATGTTTCAATGATTCTAAACATCTTACTTTACTAAACAGATATAGGGGAAACCAAAAATAAGCAGAAAGATGCCATTAGTAATTTTAGCATTGAAGGTTTCTGGGGCTCCAAAAATGTTAAAGAACTGTAGAATGGTTGACTTTAGTCATTATGTTTCTAACACATTGGGGTCACCAGGATTTTACCAAGAAATACAGAATTATTCTCAGAGCAGTCAACAATTGAAGTGGAAGAATTGTTAAACAAATCAATAGTTTCCCCTCAAATGCTTTGAAGATTGCTTTAAAATTATTTTAAATGTTACCAAAATAAAAACCAATAAAGGAAACAAGAACAGGAAATACAGAAACATGATTAAATTGTGCAAAAGCTGACAAGGAAAAACTGAAAGAGGCAAGTAGAAGGAAGTGAATGAAATGAAAAGGCAGAACCTCGTAAAATGCATAAATATATCTTTTTGTAGTAGATCTTGACATAATATATTTGTTAATTTAAGATGTATGTTAAAAAAGTATGCAATTATTGTCATATCTTGGTGAGTTTATAACAAATAAAATCAAATGTGATTCCTCACCCTCTACTTACAATTTTATGATAAAAATTAGCATGAAAATACAACTCATCAATTTCTACCTTGACTTGCTCTTGAGAAAATTTCAACATCCTTAACTTATACTGAGTAAATAAATAAATACTATTACTTAGGACATACAGTTTTTCAGTCGATGAATCCCAAAGCATTTCATAAAGGAAAGTATCATCTCCATTTCTCAAATGGGGAAACTGAGGGATAAGGTCATATGTCCAAGTTCACAGAGCAGGTCAATGGCAGACCCAGGAGTAGAACCCCAGAGTTTTGACTCCTAGCTCCGTGCACTATCCAGTGGATCAGGCTGCCTTGATCATTTCAGTTGGAGATGTGGGTGTCCAGCCCCCACTAAAGTCAGTTCCTTTAATCAAGGACAGTGAACTATATAATAAGATAATTACTTTAAAGTTATTTACACAATTTGTAGAAATGTTTTGTACAAGTGTCACAGCATTAAGACATCTCACATGATAGGACAATAATGTAATGAACTATTTTTTAATGTTATGCCCCTATTTAGCAACATCATACTGCGACCCGTTCAGCAATGTTCTCAGATCTTTATTTTGTATCTGTTGCAATGAGATCTCTGCAGTGCGACTTTTGGAAGTGTAGATTACATTTTGGGCTTGTGGGTAAGAGATTCTTTGAGTGGAGTCCTTCTGACCTTTCTGCATGACTCGAACAATTTCACATTGCATATTAGATGACGTTCTATGCTAGACCACCATGCTGAATGTGAGTCTGAATTATCAGCATTTGGTGAGACCCTGGTATATACATGTATTCTTTTCAATGTGTCATCCGGGAAGGACTGAGAGATTGCAATATCATTCTCATAAATAATCAGACATACTTATATCCTTCCTTAGCAAAGGTAAATAATGTATAAATATTTCTTGCTCTGGTTGATGAGATGACTTGTATTTTGCCATTCTCTGTGTTCGTATTCAGGTGTGTGGTTTTTTTTTCTGTTGTTTGGACTCGGGTTCAGTGTACCTTCCATTCAGAGAATTCACTGGATCTATCAAATGTAAAGGCTTGTAATAATTTGAATTTTAGCATTTGATTTTCCTTCCATTTACGCTGCTTTAAAGTGAGTCTGCTTCTGAAACCATGTCATGTAACAATGGTAAAGAATCACAGAAAGAGCCAATTTCATATAGGACTGAACAAGGAGCTTTATTAGATATGGGCGGAAAAAGCATTACCACTAAAGTTACTCAGTGTCAAATTCTCTGAAAAGCTTCTCCCTGGGAGGGGCTGGAGGAATACTCTGGCTTCCAACAGCAACTTTACACACACACAAAAACCCACCAAAAACAATAAACAGCTCTCTGAACTCAGGATTTGCTTACTTAGCATATGACTATAATAAACTCATGTGCGTGTTGTGTCATAGGATATAAAAAGTCAATTTAATTTTCTACTACACAAACAGAAATTTCTTCTCATGGATTAGCCAGGTTAGAGAAGCATCATGGTCCAGTGGATAGGGCACTAGACTGAGGCCCAAGACAACTGGGCTCTAAATCCTAACTCTGCCACTGACCTGTTGTGGGACCATAGGCAAGACATATCACCTACCTGTGCTTCTGTTCCCCTCACACTTTTTGTCTGTCTTTGTATATTTAAATGTTGAGCTTTTCATGGCAGGGCCTGTCTCTGTGAGTCTGAATGGCACTTAGCACAAGGGGAACCTGATTTTGTTTGGGGCCTCTAAAATCTACTGTAGTATAAATAATAATATGACAGTTCCCATATGGAACAGTAGTGAGGCTGTACCTCCAGAACTATGGGCAGGCATGTGACTCTCACTATGAGAAAGATGTTGACTAACTGGAGGTAACTCAGAGAAAAGTAACAGAAATAACTGATGTATTACAGTGGCTTATAAGGCAAGATTACACAAAATAAATATGTCTAGGTTTATGTGACTACTTATGTGACACAAGTATATGGTACAAACGCCAAGGCTGAAGAGGAATGGTTTAGTTTGTAAGCAGGAGTAATGGGATAAAACTGAGCTCAGGAAAATGCAAGTTAACAGGAAACAGTGAGGTCAAGTTGATTGTGAAATAGCTTTCCAAAGAAAGTGGGGAATCCCCATTACTTCAGAAATTAAATGCTCAGCCAGAAAAAGCACTTGTTCCCATACTGAAGAGAACAAGGCTACATTTGGAGGAAGATGAACACATTTTTTATAATAGATATTTCAACAAATTAAAGATGTAATATTCCCTATCAGTCCAATAACACTTGTACCATAATGACCAAAATGAAAAGAAAATTATTAGAAGTTGGACCTACTTTTTACCAGGCCATTTAGAGTCTCCTCTTAAGCTCAGGATGATGTTGACAAGTAGTAGGGATAGGAAAATATATTGATTACACTAGCATTCTGAAAGCAGTTATAACTTTAGCATTGCTTATTAGCATGTTAGAACATTTATGTATTCAGCATGCACCATATGGTACAGCTGTGCAGTATGTATCAACAGAACTTTTTTGGATTCAGTGGCATAACTTTATGTTAAATTTATTTTGCTATATATCCACATAGCACTTACGATTAATTTCTTTTAAATTCATAATGTTCACAGTTACTGATGGGAAAGTAAATGTCTTTTTGAAAAAGACTACACATTTGCTGTTGTGTAGTACACCAAAGGAAAGATGTAGGTAGGTCAAACAAGCTAACACATTAACAACAAATGTGTTCTTGGTCAGGGAAGACTAAGAAATAACTTTTACACATCTTTGAAGAGTGGCATAATTGGAAACCACTCAGATAAAAATGTACGATTAACTACAGAATTAATAAAAGCAGGAAATTGTTAGCACTTGTTCATATTATGAAATGAGGTAGGCTTTGATCCCCACCCCCATAGAATATCATGTTCAAATAGCTTTGGGGTCTAGTCTCCCACTGATGTGTGAGGAAGCCATGAGCTCAATTCTCATGAATTCTGAGCAAATCTCCACCTCCTAATATCAAAGGGAGACTTGGTTATTAATTCCTATAATGGGAAGCTATAAAACAAACTACTGCAGTTCTGAGGAGCCTAGCAACATTTTTCCATAGCTTTAAGATTTAAGATTTTTTGAGAGTTAACAGTGTCATAAAAGTTCTGATTTAAATGATGCAAACTGAAAGTCACTGTTAATTTCTTGATTCTTCAATATGTGACTCAATAACTTCTTGTGACAGGCAAAATAGAATAGTAAAGAGCACACTTTATTATGCCATAATCACTACATTTAAAGTTCTCAAGGAATCAAACACCAAGGGAAACAAAACTCCACATTATTTCATATTTTCTTTCATGGTAATGCATCTTTTCTTATGACCAATGATTTCCATTTTCAACAGTGAGCTATAATAAAAATAAAAATAATAATAATTGGAGATATGCCAATTCCTAGGACTGGAAGGGACCTTGAAAGGTCATTGAGTCCAGCCCCCTGCCTTCACTAGCAGGACCAATTTTTGCCCCAGATCCATAAGTGGCTCCCTCAAGGATTGAACTCACAACCCTGGGTTTAGCAGGCCAATGCTCAAACCACTGAGCTATCCCTCCCCCCAAGGGATAATAAAACTGGCTATGGCACAAAGAATATGTTGGTTACATTAGTCATTGGTCTCCCACCAGGATGGATGAAGAAGAAATGCCCCCATTGATTCTGTTAGATTTCTTAGCTGCCTTTGATCATCAGGTGCTGTTAACAGGGATGCAGTCTTTGGTAAATACAGGTGTGGTCAATTAAGTTGTTCCATTTTGTGTTTATAAGAGAACTCATAGGGTAGTGTAGATCCACTGCCCCAAGAGATCTCTCTAATGTGGCACTGTGAGGTTCTATTCTGTCACCATATGCAGACCCAAATACTTCACAACAGCGAAGGCTGTGTTGACCCATAAGTTCTATACTTCAGCAATTACTTTCCAAGAGGTATGTACTGTACTTAATATGCAAGACCAAGTCACAAAAATATATTATACTACAAAAATCTATTATACTACAAAATGAAATGAAAAACAAAGCATCCTTTAATTCACAGTCAATTATTCTATGGTATAAAGAGGAAGACAAAATGTCGAAGAGAGATATAGCAATGTAGACTTTTGTATAAAGCAGGGGATAGATCATTCCAAGAAATCTCAGGTTAACATACTTTCAGTAGACATATGTTATACCTCAATACAGAATTATTTTTGAAGTTCCTTCTCCTATATTCCTGACATTCATTCAAGATATAAGGCTAAATTCAGATCTGTGATACGGGGTTAGGGGTCCAGTGATGTCAAGAGATGAGGGTCATTGATGAGAACTAAAACAGAATTTGGCACATTGGCTCAGATTATCTCCCTTTCACTTGAACATGGAGGGGCCGATCTTGCCTGCATCCCTCCCCTTTCATGTCCTCCTCTGTGCAATTGTTTCTCTTCCCTTGGACATCACAAAAGCCTCCCTGTGGTGTTTAGAGTCAGTCTGGAGGTCCATGATAGCATGACAGCAATAAAGTCTAGTTTCCAGGAAGTCACTGGTACTGGAACCAGTGCAGAGGCACTAGACCTTGGTAACAATAAGCCCTAACCTACAGCAGATCTTTGTGGATTCCCAGGAATCTCTCATGTTTGGCAGCAAAGCCCACAGTCCTTTCAGCCAGGGGGAAAAATCCATGCTCCCAGTGGGGCTTTCGACATGAGAGTAAATCTATGAATGATAAACTCCTATGTTTTGATTATTATTTTATAATTTTTTTACTAGAGCCAGGACTTTAACTTTCTTTAATTGTTTTATGCTTTATATTTTCCTGGCAAAGAAAATAGTTTAGCCCACTGGTAATATAATAGTACTATATTGATATAGTTGTCCTAACCACCATCAGATTGTTAAAGTCTCTCGCCCTTTCCTAATCCCCATTACTTAAAATGCCTGCAGGCCTTAATGCCTTTAAATCCAGTTTAGTTTATAATCATATTTGCTTTTTGGATGATTTAAAGAGATAAAAATCCCATAGCATAATGGTTTTAATCAAAGATGAATTTAAACAACTCTATACCAAGAAGCTCTGTGGTACTGAACTATGATGATATATTAACAATTAAAATAAATCTGCCTTAATGCAAGTACATATTTAAAACAGTTTTACAAAAAACTCACATGTATGTAGCTTATTGTTATAACTGCAAGTTTTTGTTTTGCTTTTAATACCAAAGGAATAGATAATGATTACCCAATTTGCCTGGAGCAAGAGGCAGCAGATCATTGCAGCTTGGGAGGAAGATTGCCACTTCCTCTTGGTTCTCCCACCACGTGGGAGGAATAAACTGTAGCAAGTCTAAGCTCAGCCTGACACATTGGAGCAGCTACAACAAATGGTGCATTTGGGTTTGGGGAAGGAGAGAAGGTTCTATCTATTCCTTGCCCTTGCATTTCCACCTGCCCTGATTCCTCTTCCATGCTGCTACCTAGGATGCATGGTGGTCTAATGTGGATTAGGTAATTTTTGAGCCATGTTCCACACCACACATACCCGGCCAAAATTTGACTAAAAATTACCTGTTCCACATTAAGACCATATTCAGCACAAAGTACTTAAACCAGCACCTAACTTTAAGCGGATGAGTAATCCAAGTGAAGTTGATGAAAATATAAAGAACTTTGTTGAGTCAGCGTTTGAAAGAAAAAGACCGGATAAATGTAATTGAAAAAAATCATACTAAGAAAAAGGCCATTTTAAGTTGTGGGAAGAGCCAAAAATCATAGTAGTTCCAACGGTGATATATATGCTTAAGAAATAATTATTCCATTTGCATAGTCTATAACTACTAATTTTGTCTCTGGGGTGCAATTCTAGCCTCACTGAAGTGAGGCCAGGTTTTCACTCCTTATAATTTAAAAAAGCAGCTGATGTTCTCTGTGTTTAATAAACTTTGTTCATGAATAGATACCTTTGTTTAATTCTTGAACACATTTTTAAAGACGAGCTACATGCTCATGAAAATACTCATCCATGAAATGGCAACAGAATAAACATGACAAACTCCCACCCCCCACATACACACACACCAACTCATTTTTCCTTCCCACATACTTAATATTTACATTTTAATTATATATCTTTTTATTGTTCCTTTGAAAAATGTGTTTGGGGGAATTTGATTTCCCCTATGTAGGACCATGCACCTTTCGTAAAGCACCACTTAGCATGCGTCTCCACATGGGAGCAGTTCCTCCTACCTTTCCACTCTTAATTCTTTGTGATATAGCTGCAAATCGCTGGTTGAGCTCTGACATTTTAGGCTCTATTACTTTCCTGCAGTGATCTCCACGGTTTGTCATCAAGTCTACTGCCTGGTCACGCACAGAGTCCACCTTTGGACGCATATCATTCAGCTCAGCCTTTAAGCGCTACAGTCCATGAGCAAGAGACAGGGCTTGAAGTTAGTAATAAATGCAAAGAGAGAGTGAGAGAGAGAGTGTGCAAAAGAACAGGGAGCAAAACCAAAAAGCAAATTCAGATAACTGTGTGAGCGTGCATATATAATAGGGGAGCTTTGTATAGATAATCTGTCTTGACTGTGTAGCCCTCAGATTTAGAGAAGGTGTATGTATATACTTTATTAATGATCTACACTAGCATTTATTGGAAGATGATGGAGAACATATTTCCAGTTTTTTTCTAGAGAGGCTGTTTCTTGCAATATTAGTGTACTCAGTGGAAGAGGTAATTTTTTCAGGTCAGTGGGAGTCCTAAAACTTAAAATGTAAAGACTGTGTCTTGATCTTTGTCCTTACCCAAGTAAACATACTGTAAACAACATTTACATGAACCTTGTGTGTGGGAAAAACCTGTGTGTTTGTTGCATGCTTTTCATGAATAGGAACAGTCAAATTACTCTCCATCAATAGCAACAAATAGTTTTGGTGAACACAGATTTATGATTTTGAACATAATTATTTTTGACCATATGTCTTCTTGACTACAGGGAGGTATTCAATAACAAAGAGGAAGTCTACACCACCATGTAGCATTGCTAATTTTCTTGCTGTAAAATAGTTCTATTCATGCTGTAGCACTATGGTACTATTGTTCATGATGAAAAAAATGCTATGTTAAATGCCCAGAAAGGAGAAGGGGAGCATAATCACCTGCTTCTGCTGTTGGAATCTTGAAGGTATTGCCAAAAACAGGCAAAAGTATGTAAGTGTAGGCTAAAACACTGGAGATTTGAAACATAATTGGGCTTTAGGATTTGTGTTGCATTGTCTACAGGTAATGACTGTGTAATAGGAGGTTATGCCTGTATTGATGGAAAAGATAATTGTACTTTATACCTTACATTGGCAAAATTGCTCATCCTATTAAAAAGACTGCTCTGTAATCCTGCTAAGATCAATGTTATGAAGCATTGATTTATTCCCTGAATAAATGTTGGTTTGAAAATTATGGCTGTATTGAAATTTGTGAAGTTTTGCTTTAAGCAAATTGTATCACGCTAATGTCAGTAAGACAGTCCAATTTAGATTTCACAAACTGTTCCTTAATTAGCATGTACTGACCATGTTGTCAAAGCATGGTCAAATATCCAGGTGACTAAATGTCATACAAATTCATTCAGAGGAAAACAATCAATACAGAGCATAACTCAAGGCAGAATAGAACCTCAAGTATGAAAAACTGTCTTAGACTGGATGCAAACTCTGAGCCTCATATGCTTTACAGTGCATGTCAATTTTTAATAAATTGGATCTGATGATATCGTAGTACTAAATATGCCCTGGATCTGAGGGCAGATTTGTTGTTTGCAATGGGGACCTGTACATGCATTGTATATGGCACATAATATCCCTTCTATAAATTATAATCCACTTCAGCTAGGATTATTCTCAGTTGTATGTTGCCAGTACAATCAGTGTTTGGTAAGCTAAAACATTATGATATGAATAGCAAGCACACAATGATTCACAAAAGAAGGGAGCAGAGAGAAAAAGGAGCACACAGATACATTTTCTTTTTTAAATAGATGCATTTGAGGTAATAGTTTTCAGCAGATAGGCTTAAGAATAAGTGTTCTATTCACTATGAAGTTCCCAAGCCTTAAAATAACATATTTCATTTTTTTTCTACTGCAGGGCTTACTTTTGCTATTCATTACAATATTATTAAGCAATTTATAAGCTGTTGGAGGATAGTTTTGTCAAGAGAAAAATAATGTTTCACTATCTTTCATGATGTGCTTTAAAACCTCTAGGCTAAAAAGCTTAATGTATATAGTTTTTTAGAATAATATAATAATAAATGCTTTCCAGAAAACTGCATGTGTTACCTTAAAAACTTCCTCTTTTTGCTGAGATTTTTGTTTTTCAGATTCATCCAATAATATTTCAGAACGATACATCCAGGTTGTGATGTTAGCTACATTCTGATCAAATGTCTCAATTTGCTTTTGATATTCCTGTATGCAGAAAATGGTAAGTATTTATTAAAAATAATCAGAGCTGAAATAAAAGAAATCCATATTATGCAAACTGTGGCAAACATTACATACATTATAAAGCTAAAATTAATTACATTTTTCCAGTAGCTCTCTCTCTCTCTCTCAAATATGAGTATATGTGTTTATATCCATTGGCAGTATGTAAATATTTATATGTATTACAGAAGAGCAATAGTGACATATTTAAGGTAGAAGTGGGTTTTTCAATTTGACTTGGACTAAAATCTCTGGTTATTGCACCTACGTGAGTGAATTTAGTCCCTCACCTCTTTGAAAGCCAATTGAATGGCTATTTAAAAGTCCTCATTTTGCCTAAGGAAGAATTTAAAAATGCTTCCTTTTGGAAAATTTGGATTATTGTCTCATCTTTTTATGAATCCCTATATTTATACAAATACAGCTTCTAATACCCAGAATCTCTCTCTCTCACACACAGTCACTCCTATTATCTGTGTGAGCAAATGACATTGCCCTGCTGAATTTAAATTTTTTAACCTACTCCCATAATCCGCCATAGCTGCAGATAGCTACAACAAGAGGGGCCTTGGTGAGGCAGAAAAGAAGAGATGCCAGCAGTGAGTCTCTATATATTTGTTACTCTGCACACACACACACACACACATCCAAATTCTTTGTTTACAACCCACAAAACACCATTGAGGTCAGCGGACATATCGACACAATCTGGTGACGGTGCACCCATGTATACATGTATTCTAATGGGGCCTAAAAATGCAATGTAATGGGGTTGAGCCCATAATATTGACATCCACACCTATCCATACACTTAGGCTTAGTATGGTTTGGTGATGGTGAACTAGAAGCACAAATACTTTTATCTTACCAACAATAGGTTGAACCACTCCTCAGCTCGTGAAGTTACTGCTATCCAGTTACTTTTCAGGAGGCTGAGCTTATCATCCACTAGACCTTCTTTTTCCTTAAGCACTGTCCTCAAACCCTCTCCTAGATCACTGATGCTCTTTAGATGGAGCTGGCGTTTTTCAATCTCCTTCTGTGTTGCCTGTGGAAAGTGTACCCAGGATGATTACTTAGTAAATATGAAAAGCTGTCTGGAAATAGAACACCTCAAGGAATCAAAAATTATATTTGTCTCCACACTATGATTGTACAATACAAAATGTTAAAACAGAATTCTAATGGGGAAAAAAAAAACATCTTCACTGGTTTGCTATTATGCTATTATTATGCAGAATACTCCAAAATTAAAGCATATTCTTCCAGCTCTAAAGACATTTTAAAGATGTCTCATACCCTCAGAGTAGTTTTTGACCAATACCTTAATTTAAAAGAGTGTTATTACTTGCCATTACAGTACATAGTTCTAATGTATCATGCCAGATGTTCAAATTGTATGATCAGAAGTTTTATTATTTAAGACAAAAGCCTAAGAGCTAATTTTTAAATAAGAAAAATTATCTATTAAAACACCATGCAAATCAACGTTATAGGATAACTAAATTGAAAATTATCAGAGGGGCAGACGTGTCTGTAAAAGCAGCAAAGAGTCCTGTGGCACCTTATAGACTAACATGCATCTGACGAAGTGGGTATTCACCCACGAAAGCTCATGCTCCAATACTTCTGTCTATAAGGTGCCACAGGACTCTTTGCTGCCTAAACTGAAAATGTCAGTACTTTTTTCATTACAGTGTCACAACCCTAAAGGAATAGCAATATTATTATTTTTGAATACTGTAGGAACCCTCCCCCCCATCCAATGCAGTCTTTTTCAGCTGTAACTCTGGCCTCTTATCTGTAGTAAGGTACTATCACTTGGGATTATACCCTGCAGACTAAAATTCCCCAAATGGCCCCTTTCTCACAGTAAGAATGAAGATCAAACCTGGGGTGCCCTAAATATGCACATAGTGGTACAGCCCAGCCTCCCAACAGCTCATTGGCCCTCTCATTCCCGTTATGTGCTTAGATTTAAAATGATATGCAAGATTACCCAATGTACTTATTCTGACTAAAATTTGCAATAAAGATGCAAGAAGGTTAGCAAGGGAAAAACCTAAAATATAAGCCCTATGTAAACTAGTATGAAGTGGCAAACAGAAATATAGCCACAACTAAGATTTGCTGAATTCTCAGCAGGTGGCTCAATTTACCATCACTTGACACCACAGCTAATCAGTTATTAGGGAAAATTCCTTTCTGACCCAAAGCTGGTGGTTGCTGCTCAAACGATGCCGGCTTGCACCTTTTATCTGATTAGGGAACAAAGACCTAACTCAAAATGGCAAAGCTCAGAATGGTGAGATTGTTAGAAAATGCTCGGAATGACATATAAAATAAAGTGAGTGGAAGAGACAGCAGCGATAATGAGCAGTCACCAATAAGAGAGCAGGAACTGAGGAATTTTCATGAATACATAACTACACAAAGGAGAAGAGCCTCGGCCATCAAGAGATGGACTGGTACAAACCTGTCAACCACCATTTCCTGTATCCAAAAGGCCAGTGTCCTTACTGACGTGGAACCAAATTTACAGCCAATCTCCACTACATCTCGTATAATCCCACATTGTTAAGCTTATATTAACGTGTTTTCAGTAAAAGCAAAGCTTGGCAAACATAAAAAGTAAGGAGAATAATTACTCCCATTGGTACAACAGCATCCCCAAGTGTACTTAGCAGATGTTTTTAACTTACCGTATAGCAGCTATTTGATGCATACATTAATGATCTGATACCATTTTTTTCTCTCAAAAATAAGTTTTTACAATTACATTCCAGATAAGCAGTTTTAAATGTTCTACCAAATTATGTAAGCATTGAGGAAGAAAGTTATGTGAGACAATTTAAAGAATATTAATAGAGGGAATATGAACAATCTTTTCTAAATTTCAGTTCTATGGGACTTGAAACAGAGGTTTGAGATTTTGCCAGCTTCCAGTTAGTCTGGAAGAAATGTAAAGACAATCTTTTCCAGCACTGTTTGATCTCTTCTGCTCTTGGGGAAAAAAACATACTCAATTTATTTTCAACAAAGAATACTGCTTGGCTTCAGCTTTGGGTGAAGGCTCGGTCAGTTTCTATTTTGTCTGAATGGTTTAGCCAATCCAGAGTTTGAACATGTTTTGAATGAAACCTTTGAGACGTGTTCATTATTACTTATGACTATAATTTTTTATATATATGAAAAACTCGAGGCAATCTTGATGACCATCCCCTCCATAATACAAAAACATTAATCCCAACTGGAACTACAAGGTTTGTCTAATCACAATCTAACTTTTAAACAGGTAGATAATTTTTACACTATTAAGTCAAATCTTCACTAATTAAAACTGCAGTTCAATGTCAGATATGCCCTTCAGGTTGTGACTCAAAGTCTAGTCTGTTGAGCTTCTAAGTTGAGCAGAGCTGGAGTCATCTCTCTCTCTCTCAGATACTGAGGTTTTGACCCATTTTTTCCCCTTCAAATATAAAAAGCTGTTGTTCCAATTACCAAGTGCTCATCCTGTGCTCTGGGCACCCAGACAATAACCAAAAGTACCAATCTCATATGTTAACCACTGTAAGAAATAATAGACTGATCATTCCACCAGAGGTAATTAAGCGACCTGCTCCAAAATGCTGACCCTGAGTAAGATAAGACAGCTTGCCAAACTATACTGAAATCAACAGCAAAACTCCCATTGATTTCAGTGGGGCAAAAATTCCATCCTATACGTTTCATCAGAAATTCTGGACTGGCTTCACTGAAAATCTATTTCCTTTAGTTACTACATAATTTCTTTTATCAGGTCATTTTTTTTTAATATGAAATTCAGAATCCCCCCCATCTCCATGCACTGTTACTCGGTGTATATTTTCCCCACAGTAATAAATCAGACAACTTTAGCATTTTTTTATACAATAGCACAAAAAAATTGAAGTACTTTTAACAGATTTTATATATATATATATATATATATATATATATATATATATATATAAAGATTGAGATACATGTGTAATGACCCCTTTGTAACATTTGGTATATTTATATTACTTAAAACTTAAAATTACACACAAAAACTATATTAAAAGAATGCATTTTTAGGTTGCAGAGTCAAGCACTAAAAGTTCGGAATTACCAAGTTATAGTTGCTCAGATAACATTAATTCAGTCACCTTGTGTGTTATGATAAAGACATTAATTAAATGATCATATACATTTTTTCCACAGGACCTTTACTGCATTAAATGCACATATTGGATGCACAACAGTGGCAGAATTAAGCTTTCGCAGACAATCGTAAGTCTGGCATTTTCTAACTGTGAGGGTTTAACTTTACAACATAAATAACTTTCTTTTAATATAGTCTGTGAGAGTAAGTGTATGTGCAAATATATAGTGTCAGATCTTTAGGACACGTCATTCTGATCCTTTTGTATGTTCTCTATTTCCTTTAAAAAGCAATTTTGTGGACATTCTTATAAATAAATTTTGGACATTTTCTTAATAAAATTATAAACATAAAACACTTTTACCAACAAAGGATAAGTAGGAGCAAGGAAATCTTTAACATGAAACTATACAGTGAAGGCTTCCTTTGAAAATGTCGTGTTTAGGTTTCTTCAATTATATTTTATAATGATGAAGTAGTACTAGTATACATCAAATTAAGCTGTGTTTGTTCTTTTTGCAAGAGCACTAGGACCGTGACTAAAATAGTATTGAGGATAATACTTTAATTGCATCAGTCGTTATTATATTTGCTTTAAAAATTCACAAGCAAGACATGATGGATGAAAGATTCTGTATGATTTCACGCTGGATATATAAATCCCCAAGGTGATCCTAACAACTCACAGAAGCCCTATAAAGGAAGGAAGTTACGTTGCTTAATTCTCACAAGTGGGAATACTGTATTACTCAGACATTGACATGATATCCTTCTTACTATATCAGTCCAGGAATTTAATTTATTTATTTATTTATTTATTTATTGCACATCTATTATTTTGACTGTGTTCTGGCCCTTAGCTATGAATCATCTGGCACAATTTTTTTGGCACATTTTATTTTGTTGATCTCATGGACAGAAAATATATTGCAAGCTACATTAGCCACTGTGATTCAATGTATTTCGATTTAATTTATACTCATTACTATTGTACACTCTCAGCTAAAATATTATATTAATGCCCTAGCAGTTGGAGCTGGTATGGAAGTTTTCTTGGTAATGCTATCTGGCATTTCCATTCTGAAAACACAATGCCACAGCAATCAAATCTTTTATCAGACAAATCTGACTTTAAAAGCTAGGTAAGTCCGAGAGACTTCAATGTCTTCCATGATAGCAATTCCACAACCTCTTGTTACAATTTTTTTTTTTACTGTTTAATTATTTTAGTTATACAATTATTTCTAACAAATCTTTCTTTTTCCTGTTATACTTGTTACTTTTTAATAATAGAATTGTACAAAATAGAAAAATAAAAACACTAGCTTGTCCCTTCCCTGTAAGAGGGCATGACTGTTGTGTACAGAATATTATGTCTAGTTTTATGTGACTTAAGCAGGCTTTCACTATTTGCTAAGGAGAATTTTTTGCAGTCAAATATCAGTCTTAGGATATTTTTTCTTAAATTTCAGATTAAATTGGTCTTTACTTAATTTCATATACTACTTCTGGTTAGACAATCCCTCTGCTTTATAACCTCTGGTACTGAACTGAATGGACTACAGTAATGAAGAAAAGTGCTGTGCAGAAAGGGACTGTCATCTCCCTGGTCAATTATATCCACAATGGCATGTGTCCAGTTTTCACATGGCTATCACCACTGATGTTTTCCCCTTTCTTTTCTAACTTCCAAAAATTAGTGTTTTCTAAATATTTCTCTACAATGGCCTTTTCCTGGCCCAACCCTCCTCCCACAGCAGTTAATTGGGGATTTGCCATTAACTTCAGCAGGAGGAAGATAGAGCCAAATGCTCACCTTACCAATAGTAGTACATTACCAGGAGTACCAAGCTGCCTCATTAACCTCACACTCCCACACCTGATTCTGGCACCCTTATTCATGAGATATTATTTTATTTTGTGAAAGGTTCCATTGAAATTAAGGTAAGAGCATCAGGTCCTCACCGAACATTAACATATTGTTAAGAAGTAGATCTAGGATGACTTCTCTGTTTGGGCTCTCTACTTTCCAGACCTTCACATTTTCCTGTGTGTAATTCATGAAAGTCCTTGATAATTCATATTATCTATAAAACCCCATAACATGCACTCTCTCTCTGTAGTGTGACAACCACCTCTTTCTTCATGTCAAGGCTCAACATTTCTCCTTCCAGAATTGGGGGCCCTGGAGTAAATCAGTCTTGCTCCAAAGGTTTAATTCTTAATTATAAAATCCTAGTGCCATCAATATTGGACTGCCAGTGCATTAATTAGAGTGTATAATAGTAATGAGTATAAATTAAATCAAAATATTCTGAATCACAGTGCCTAACACAGCTTAGCAAATATTTTCTGTCTTTGAGATCAATAAAATAAGTTTAAAGACTTAATTCTGTGGGGGGGTTTTGTTTGTTTTTTAACAATGTTTACAGGATAGGCCATATGGTTGACTTGAGAGGTTTATTTAAATACATACACACAAATAAAAATGCATTTCCTAACTCCCATAGGAAGAGTGCCTCTCTTATGCTGGCTACCAATCACCGGTCACCCTTTCCAACTTATTCTGGGCTCAGCTACTCATTCCCCAAACACAAACACCAGGTTTCCCTTCTAAAGGGAAACAGCCTTTTACCTAGGATATGCCTTTTCCCTTTGCTGCACACAAACCTTCTCCAGCTTGCTTCTCACCTCTTCTCTCTCCTCTCTCTCATTTGGAAGAGGTTTTTAAAGGTTATAGGTTGCCCTTTAATTGGACTCAGGTGTCTATAATTAATCCAAGGTAATCTCTTTTCAGTTCATAGGAAAAAAGGCTTTCACATTCTATGGCTGATTTACCTGTCTTCAGTCACCTTTTCAGAACTGTCTGGTCTGATTTTGTCACAATAGATACAGATGTATTAAAGCGGAACATTAATATCCAGGGTTCCCAAAGATTAGAAATTGTTTATATGTTTTAAATCTTTTTTCAACCTTCCTTTAAAGCAGATTTGAAACAGTCATTGGTTTTGTCTGCACAGATTCAACTCCAGTTCAACCAAGTATTGCCTGAGAATTTCCCCATATCTTTAAAAATAATTTTAAAATGCTCAGTTACAGCAGTCCTTGCAGGATTTATAATTTCTTCACAGTGTTCTGAAACATTAATAATCCTGTATTGGAAACTATGTCTTTGAAGAATTAAGACTTATTACATCATAAAATTACTGCTTATTGAATCATACATTCAATGAGCCAAATTCTCTCTACAGCACCTTTACAGAGATGTGATTTCACTGAAATCAAAGGAGTGGACAAAGGTATAAAAATGGTGTATGGGGTGGAGAATATGCCCATATATGTATGTAAATATTGCTTTATACATGCTAAAAATTTTCCAAGTGGAACATTCCTGGTAATGGGATTATAAACTCAGCCTGGTCTGCCTATATACACTTCAATAAAGGCCTGCTGTTTTCACCCAGTGTTTTTTAGCTGAGCTGATTGAAGCAAAAAAGAGGTGAAATGACTTGTCGGAGGTCACACAATAAGTGATTGGTTCAGGCTGGATTTGAAGCCAAGATTTGCTAGATACCAGCTTTTTAGTGTAACCACTAAAGCATCACTTCCTCATGAGAATATGCAGTCCTATATAATATTTCTGCAGGTTAGCAGAAACAGTAACACAGGCTTGGTTCAACTTTAATTACAGTTCAAGTTGGTTCAACCATTCAGCACATTTCTCCTATATGAAATTTTAATGAACTTTTCTTGCCTTTCTTGATTGTCTTAGGGAGAAAAAAAAATTAATGGTCTACCTGTTTGTAGCAACAGTAAGACATAACAAGAACTTCCTACTGTGTAACTGCACTAATCAGCAGACCTGAAGCCCTAATTATGCAACTTTTAGAGCATTAAGGTTCATATCCAGTAGTTAAATTAAAATGAATTAAAGACAAACCTTTCCATTTAACCTGCTTCAAGGGTGTATCCATCAGAATTATATGGTAAAATAAAAAAATAAACTAGCTTCCCTGAGCATGCAGGGAAATATGCAGATAGTAATGCAGCTACATCTCCATTTCAGCAGGAAGGTACTGTGTAGTTCAGCATTAGCAAACAGTGTTTTTGTTCTCTTCACTGGAAAATGCACCAGGTGATTGGCAGGCTAGTTCTGCATGATTACACACTTCTTCCCTTGAAAATCTGACATTTGTCATTTGCTATGGAGGATGAGATCACAGGATTAACCAAAACTTCATGCAGTCTGATGTAATATGTAGACTTCACCACAGGAAAAAGAAGTAGGTGAACATGAAAAATACTGAGTAGTAATCGGGGTTTCACAAACCAGGGGTAAACTTAAAAGTAAAATAAAATAAATAATAATAATAAATAATTAGAATCACATTCTCCAATGTCTCTTGCTGTGATTCTAGATGATACATTTTAAAAGTATATTATTATTATTCTAGGATGATGACAAGAAAAGCTTATGCACCTTTCAAAGCATTTACATATAGAGGCAAATCCTTTTCCTATTCACTTGTGCGGCAGAAAAGTATATGCCACTAGAAGATTAACGTTTCAAACTAAGAAAAAAGGCTCAGATCACATCATATGGTTAATTAGTTAAAAAAAAAAAAAAAAAGGGAACCAAAACTAAATCTTGTTCCAAACCCTGAATCCACTGCACTCTTCTCAAGGAGTATATACAATGGTGTCCATATATATCTACATTACAAGGTGAAGTTCAGTAAGATCTTTCACTTTTTTTTAGCCACAGGTCTACTGAACAAAACTAATCTAGGGGAAAAAAAATTAGAAAAATGTTGGCCTGTAAGCATCTGCAATTTATATATAACAATATAGCTTCAGCGTTCTCCTTGTTTCTTGCATGTTGTTGAATAACTAGCTTAAGCTTTGGATATGGCCATAATCAGAAGATATGTATAGTCTGAGTATACTGATCACTGAGTTTCACATGATTAAAACTCAGTTATTTTGTATGGCTTGCACAAAAAAAATAAGCACGCTTCGCAGCTGAAAAGATAAAGATAGGCTCAAGGGGTGAGATACCTGCATGAAGTGAAAGTTACGGAAAAGGGGAAGCTAAATGGAGTTTTGCCTTTTCTTTGCCAAAATTTTGAATGCATATTTAAACCAAACCCTTAAAAGATTCATCTATGTCAGATTTTATATGCATGTCTGTAATGATGCTGATTGGTTTTGTGCATGTTCTTATTTGGCTATAGTGACTGTAATTAAATGGTAGCAACATCATAGAATCATACAATATCAGGGTTGGAAGGGACCTCAGGAGGTCATCTAGTCCAACCCCCTGCTCAAAGCAGGACCAATCCCCATCCCCAACTAAATTATCCCAGCCAGGGCTTTGTCAAGCCTGACCTTAAAAACCTCTAAGGAAGGAGATTCCACCACCTCCCTAGGTAACCCATTCCAGTGCTTCACCATTCTCTGAGTGAAAAAGTTTTTCCTAATATCCAACCTAAACCTCCCCCACTGCAACTTGAGACCATTACTCCTTGTTCTGTCATCTGCTACCACTGAGAACAGTCTAGATCCATCCTCTTTGGAACCCCCTTTCAGGTAGTTGAAACATCATGGTTATATTTTTTGATACTTGTGATTACCAAACATACATATAACCAAAAGTTTAACTATATGACAAAATTAATTCTTTACTGCATCAAAGTGGCTATTAAGGAGCTAATTGAGTGACTCAGAATATTATGGGCTGAATATGTGTTTCACTCTTTGACCATACTTCCTGTTTGTGGGTGGGGGTTTTGTCACCATTTTTTAGTATGCTGTTCCAACAATAAAGCAGCATGTTCTTTAGCCTATAGCACCTGTAAGTAGATGGTGTTATTTTACCCTGTGTGGGTCCCTGTATTCAATACATTTCACTGTAATTAATTACACAATTTTTCTTACATGTGTACATAGTACAATATACTAGAACCAGTAGATTAATAATATGGATTATTACTCTGAAATTACATTTTGACTTTGGTGTAACTACAATGTAATTATAGTTATGGTGAAAAAGTAAAAAAGCAAGCAGTGTAAAGTATACACAGGTTGGTTGGTTGTGCATACAAGTACTTTATTGCAATTTTGCCAAAAAGATTCTGTGTATTTTATACCACCCCGCACTTCAATAGTTTTCTTGGTTTTGAGCATGCTTTTTAGTGTCCTTTGTAGTGTAGATCCTTTTATTTTATTTGTTTATTTTATTTCAAGGATAGCCCTAGAGTCAGGAATAAAATTACTATAAGAAGAAAAAGTTTGAGAGTCACAAAGAAGAAGGGAAAACTAGAACATCCACAGCAAACAACAACAACAAAAACCCATTGTTGTGATGTGGGATGGCTGAATATATATAAAACAATATTTATTCTGCTGATATTTTATCAGTCCTGTTATCTGCAAAAAAATGGAAAGACTGCATTAGGAATTCAAGTAATTCAGCTTGGCCTTGATTAGTAAGATTGGGGAGCTATTTTCAAACAAGATTTATCTTAGAAAGGCTTTGCTATTTTAGGTTATTTATTTCACCCTCAGATACATTTTAGCAAGCATACGTGATGCGTGATTTTTGATGTGTTTGCTGACCTAGTGAAAATGCAGCCTGCAGTCTCTTTGACCATATCAAATTATAATGAACAAAAATGTTGTATTAACTGAGTGTTCACCTTAAAAGCTTTGAGAGCTTAACTTTAAAAATAATGGCATTGTCTTATGTCAGGAGACTGAAACTACAAATAATGACTCAAACACAGATACTTCCAATGAGTTTCACAGTTAATGGAATGTCAATGGGACTCCATGCTCGAGAAACTATAAATATATGATATATGTTTTTCTAGCAGTATTGGGCTTTGGAATAGCTGTGGGTTTCAAATCTCATTAATGTTAGTAAATAGCTTCCCCCAGACTCCCCGAGTTTTTAACTTGAAATTTAAGGCCAAACAATTTATGCCAAATAATAGCATTATCTACATGTATAGATTGATTTTAATCACCCTAAACTCAAATTCTTGTACTGTGAGAATAACATACCTCACTAAAATATGACTGCTATCCGACAGGTTTAACATATTACTGATGTGCAATAATATGATGCTTAAAAACTTTTAAAGTCACAATGTTATCATAATGTAACAATGTTGTTCACAATTTTCAACTAATCAAGTTTCCAGATTTTTGTCACTGTTTTATGCATATTCAAGAAAGCTAAATGATAAGTGAAGCATATGTAAACGTACAGTACTCTTATATTATTACCTTGCCCCAGGCAACTTCAGCATCCAAATTAGTAGGCATTCCCTCCACCGCCGATCTCTTTGTCAATTCTGCATCTGTCACGGCCAGCCACTCTGTCAGAGCATTCATTTCCTTTCGTAGCTTCCGGGACAATTTCAAACATTTCTCTAACTCTTGTTTTTTTTCTGTCACCTGCATAGGAAAAATATGTGGATTTTAACTCTTTAGTCAAACTTGTTTGTACTTTCCTGCTGGCTTGTATTTTTTGTATGCATGTCTGCCTTGTAGTTTGTACATTTACAATATACAATGTAGCGTTCTTATTCCTCTCAATATTTATAGTTACGGTTAATGTATTGCTTATCATGTCAATTTGTCTAAGATGCTTCTGTACTGATAAAATCACATAACTTAATTTTGAAATTTTATACAAATTAAATCTGAATTGGTTCACCTCCAGAATGAGGAACAACTAAAAGCTACTCCCCTCCCATTTGAAGACATATGTGTCATGTTAAATGGCAACAGCTGAATTAGAAGTCTATCCTTATGACTCAGAAGAGTAGCCAAAACCCCTTTTTGGAAACTATGATGACTTTTCCCATGGATAGTTAAGCACACTAATGCTGAGCCCAACAACTTTTTTTGTGCAGCTGCATTGCATCTGAGGCAATTAATATTGTACTCTAATCACTGTGTGAGGTGTGTACCAGTAAATAAGACATGGGGCCACACACTGAAGGAGGAAGATAAAACATTGAAAAGCTGCTCTCTAAGCACCATCCATTCTATGTACTAACTGAGGCAGGAGTCTTACACAAAAGCACTATATGATAATGTAATTAAAAATGGTATCATAATGCCTAATGCCTCACGTCCCCCTGAGCTGGCTTCCTCCCACTTCCATCCGTACTGCAAAGAAACCCAACAACTCCTTCCCAGTACTCCAGCGTGTGGAGGCTTGCCATCTTCTGCACTCTTCTACTAGCCCATCTCCCATGGGGATATAAAGAACCCCTTCCTCTCCTTCACCTATTGCCCCTTTACACTAGCCTGACCCGATCTCACCCACATAAGGATTCATTCTGGGATGAAGCTGGCTACTGAAAATAAATACTGAACGACTGGCTTAATAACATCCCTAAATATGAACAACCTTATCAATGGAGAAAACAGTTTGAAAATAAAGAGGCAATTTAATTTATGCTCCTTACACATACTTAAATTCGTTTGTCATGCTTTTCTATCACCATTAATTTTAAGAACAATCTTGAATTCTCATGAATTCAAAAAAATGAGAATTAAGAGTCTGTTTTCCCCAACTTGAAAGAGAAGTGATCAAAGAAGGATATTTTAGGACTCAGTTGTAGGTCACTAATGTTTAAGGAAAATAAGTAATCTCTCTGCTAACCAGTCACTATTTAAATGAAATTGTATCTCCGCCGAGTTTTATTTTTAATTGTTTTTAAATTGCACAGCCTTTTTATTGATGATCCATTAGTGAAAGAAAACAGCATTATACATATTATAGGTGGCGCTTGGTAGCAACACCTTTCATTAACATTGCTTAACACTTTCCAGTCTAATACCCTGTTTTCAGTCCTTTATAATTTTTTCCCAATTTTAAATGTTCTGGCTGAAATTTTTCATGCTTGCTCTCTGCTTCATACTGATTATGAGTGTGTACCTTTCTAATTCCAAGAATGAAGTGTGGGGAAAATAGGTTGTTTTGCCAATGTAAATTTTTTTCACCCATGTATTTGAAAAGATTTAGTGTACATAGAGTTTGAAGCTGAAACTTGAAATTTAGGAAAGGGGTCATTTTGGGGTCAGAAATGTGTATTTTCCTGATCCCATTAAAATTCACCCAGATATGGCCAAGTTATAAACCTGTGAAAATGGCCATTTGCACAGGCTAGATAGAGCTTTTTAGAAGCTTACTACTAAAATCTCAGAACACTCCATCTCCACTAAGCGCCAGATACATTACGTATGCTCTCAGCTCCAAGAAAACTTCCCGAACAGTAGGCCTAGAATTAAAGCCCTGGACAGAGAGATGCTGCAGAGATGTAGCAACCCTGTTTGGTTATGGGAAGGTGTACGTGCCCACAGCCAGGAAGAGACCATGAATTCTGCTCTCACCTCTTCCACTGACTGGTGTGAATAATTCTGTGCACTTCACAATCCTTAATATTTAACATGCTCCTATCTTAGGAGGTAGGCTGTCCTTCCCTTGAACTGAGAGGTTGCAACCTTAATTCAGCCCCTTTGTGCATATACATTATGATATAGTCTTTAATTGCATGAACACATATTGCCTGTTCTAAAGACACCTGCCTCATTCAGTGCATGGGATGGACAGAGAATGAGGTGGAGAACTATAAGAAGCAAAAGGAAATTCTCTTGCATTTAAGGCACTGAACTGAGGTCCAGAAAAGGTGGGTTCTATTTCAGACGCTGCACACAGACTTCCCATATGAAGATCGGCTCAGACTTCGATGGCTGCATTGTTGCAGGGGGGATCTTAATTCTGGTATATTCTAACTACTGAGTGCTTGAATTTGCAACCGTGACATTCTTTTAGTGATGTTTTTTGTAATTATTCACACATAAGCGTACTTTGGCACTTGCCCCCTTAGCCACTGTCCAAAATACTCCAAATCTGCTTAGTTTTAGGGAACACTGTAAAAAAACATCTAATTTTCAGTCATGTAGTACTTAAGAAGTTGTTTATTTATGTAAATTACATTTTTAAATATTGTAGAGAACTTACAGAACCATGAATGTATGCTGTATTTATTTTTGAAGTAAATTAAAGATACACACGCATAAACACAATTAACTTTACAGTTCTGTTGTCTTTTGCTTCTGTATGTTCTTTATATGTATACGTATACGCATGTATATATGTATACATATACATGAACATACATATGTATATATGTATGTTCTATATATATATATATATATATATATATATATGTGATTCAGAGATCTACTGTATATGTCCAGAAGCTAATGTTATATTGATTTTCCCCTACTTTGTTAATATCAATTTTTAAATCTATTTTTAAAAGAAAAATGGGAAACACTGCCATCTTAAGGCCTTTTGTTTTATACAATAATCTCAAACAGAATGTGTGCCATTTATACTAAAAACTGCTCCTTAGCATTGTTTCTGAGCTATTATTTTCTTTTTATTGAAGTGATCATTGTTACTTTTGATATTCTCTGTTACAAAACTGTACTTGTAGAGAAACTGTAATGATTTCGTAAAAAACCCCAAAAGAACTCTTCATAGAGCTGAAGATATTTTGACATAAAACACAAAGGAACTCACTTAAGGACTATCGTAGGGCTTTAAGCCACATTCCTCGATGGTGGTAGATTGCTGAGGAAGGACTGTGAACCTGCTGTAGGCCTTGCCTGAGAATGTGCAGTGTCTCAGGGAGGATGGGGAACACACTCAATGGACTGCCCCTCCCATTCCCTCTCACATGGTCAAGCTCCCTTTTATACTGACACAATACCGAGGCAGGGACATAACTCAACCTCTCCTTGACTGCCAAATGGGTTCTAGCCCTGCACAGCCATTCACAAGTAAGGTAGCCATCCCAAAGCAATATAAGTGTGTGAGACAGATATGTTTCATATAAACACACACGTGTGTACACACACACATCCCACATGTGATGGTGATACACAAATGACACATTTAACCTTCTGCACTGTCCTCACTAATCCATCTCTGTGAGGGCCATTTCTAAATTTTAAAACCATTGAAGGCTTAAAACAGATGCCATGTAAAAAATAAGTGTGCCAGGAAATTACCAACCCCCCCCCCCATTTGCACAGAATTCTCATGCCGAGCCCAAACTATACTGGCTTTAGACTCTGGACAGACAATATTCAATCCTGAACCAGTGGTAGGTTTGAGGTCTGATATCATAAAACCCATTAGGACTAGAAATAGGAGTTTTCTTCCATTGCAAGATAGTTTCCTAGCTTTCAACTGGGACACAGGCACTTGTTTCTAGTTCGCAAAGGTCACAAATTATTGGACCTTAACATGATATTACTATGTATATTTTACAAAAGCCATATTTGGTAATAGCTATATATTCTAAAAATGTGTTAATTATATTTGTTCCAACTATCTGAGGCCTAATACAGTAGATGGCCCCAATTCTGAAAAGCACTTGAGCATGTGTTTAGGTCTAAGCATCTCTATTTAAGACAGTACTTAAGCATACACTGAACTTTAAGAATGTGCTTAAGTAATGTCTTATATAGGGAATCAGGGCATATATAAGTACATATAAGCATAAGCATGAGACAATAAATTTGGGTCCAATTCACAAAGTCCAAATTTAGGCAAAATTCTCAATTGGAGTTTGTCTGAGTAAAGATGGTACACTGGACCCAAATATTTCAATCCTGATTTTTATTTTACATGAACTATTTAACTATTTTTCTCTTCAAAACTAAATATTTGGTAAAATATTTAGATTTCATTAGAATATGCAGTTGGGGGAACCGAAAAGGTTACATGCATATGAAAATACCGTATGTCATAGCCATGGTAGCTTTGTTTCACTAAAATGGTTAACTGTCATGCCAGTTAAAAATAAATATGAACTATTAATTCTATATTAACAAAAATAAACAGAGCACTTTAGGCCACTAATTGCTCTTTAACCGCACATTTCATCCTTTAACTAGTCCAAAGATACAGGTGCAGTCATTTCATGCAATCTTTTTTTTTTTTTTAAATGCTAAATGTAGTCTTGGAATAAATGACATGGTACTATTTAATTTAAATAAGTTATCAGAGATAAACCCAGTGTGCATGTATCACAAAGCATATCTTAACCCCCAAGCCACACTTTTAAAAATTGATCAAGCATGCCTTATTGTATTAAATGTGCTGAGTAAAATATTTAATCTCAAATGACAACGTCATCCAATCGTTCTGAAGAAGGCTTTCAGTTGTTCCAGCACTCAGAAGATTAATATTTGTTAATATCTTTATTTTACCTCTCTAGCCATTTTCAAACTAAATATAGATAACTGCCTTGATACAGGTCCCCAGATGAATATTAGTTCTTCCAAAAATAATATAATTCTTAAAGGTTATTGTATTGAGGACGGTGGGGGTTTGATCACCACCATGTGCTTAAATCACAGGCTGACTCTTGAAGCTAATAGGGACTCTCTTTATTAGCTATTAACTAGCTGTTAATTTAGCTTAATAAATTTTAATCTGACAAAAAATCATGCATTTTCTGCTACTCTGTTTATTAAAATTATATTTATGTCTGCAATAAGCAAACATTTTAATCACATTCTTCATTCTACAGGGTGCATTCAGCCACTAAATGCACCAAATTTACGCCAGTGCTATGGTTTTAATTAAGTCCTGTGAGCTGTGTGGTCTCAGTAGGGGCAGGAGGAGGAAGATTAATCATGTGTAGCTGTTAAGTGCAACATTTGCATGAACTCTCTTCTAGAGAGGAATACTGCAACTCCTCCATGGAGCCTTTGGATGGGGTTGTGCTTAAAAAACAGCATAGGCGGAGATAGGGGCGGGTGGCAAAGAAGGGCACTGCCCTCCAAGCTACAAGCCTCAGGCAGGGAGCAGAGGGGACAGGAGACATGCTGCTCCCAGCTTGCACCTCTGAGGCAAGGAGTTAGAATGTTGTTTATAAAGAGAATGACAAAGGGCTCTTAGGATGTTTTCCTAAAGTTAAATGATCTATTCCAAGCTTGGTGAACTGCACAAAGTAAGTAGCCCAAATGATAGAAAGTACTAGTAGATTTTTCTACAATTGTTGTATTCAAGAGGTGGTAACAAAGTTACTAATATGTTTCTTTGAGAAGATAACTGATTTTTTAGACAAAGGAAATGCAGTAGATCTAATCTTCCTGGGTGTCCCTAAGGCATTTGATACAGTTCCACATGAGAAATTATTAGTTACACTGGAGAAGATGGGGATTAATATGATAACTGAAAGGTGGATAAGGAATTGGTTAAAGGGAAGACTACAACACGTCAGACTGAAAGGTGAACTCTCAGGTTAGAGGGAGGTTACTAGAGGAGTTCCTCAGCGAGCAGTCTTGGGACCAATCTTACTTAACATTTTTATTACTGACCTTGGCACAAAAAGTGGGAGTGTGCTAATAAAATTTGCAGATGACACAAAGTTGGGAGGTATTGCTAATACCGAGAAGGACCGGAATGCCATACAAGAAGATTTGGATGAACTTTGGAGTAATAAAAACAGGATGAAATTTAATAGTGCAAAGTGAAAGGTCACGTATTTAGGGATTAAGAAGAATTTTTGCTATAAATTGGGGACTTATCAGCTGGAAGTGACAGTGGAGGAGAAAGAGTTGGGGGTATTGGTTGACCACGGGATGACAATGAGCTGTCAATGTGATTCAGCTGGTATGGACAACTTGTGGGAGGGACACAAAGGGGGGCACCAGCAAATAACCTCCCCACGTGACTCCTCCTCACCCTGCCTCCAGCCTAGGGCCCCCATGCTCTCCCTGTCCCTTCCCCATGCCTCGTTACCTGGGGGGAGGGGCTCTGTCCTCCCACTGCCCCGGCTCCCCCTGGCAGGTTCAGCTGCTCTTCCTGGCAGCCAGGCCATGGGGCTACTCTGAGATGCTGCCTGGTGCAGTACAGCAGCTGCCTGGGAGAGTGCCAGGCTGTTCCCCACCCAGGCTCAGCTTCTGGGGACAGGAGCTGACTTCTGAGCATGCTGGAGAGGCTCTGTCTCACTCGACCATTGTCCCCAGAAGCTGAGTATGGGTGGCGGGGAGGGGGGCAGCCTGCTGCTGCCACAGCCAGGCACTCTCCCAGGCAGCTGCTGCGCTGCACATGGCAGCATGTGTCCCAGGCAGCGTGGCTGGAAGAGAAGAGAGTGGCATTGGGCAGCATGCATCCTGAGCAGCATGGCCAGAAGAGGAGAGGCTCTGGCCCCGCCCCTTCCTCTCCCAGGCTGTTGGGGGCACTGGCCTTCCCCCGCCCCCAGGCATCTGGGAAGCAGCATCTGACTGTTCCTGACCCCCACAGGCATCGCCTCTGCAGCTGTGAAAAAAGCTAATTCAGTCCTAGGATGTATCAGACAAGGTATTTCCAGTAGAGACAAGGAAGTGTTAGTACCATTATACAAGGCACTGGTGAGACCTCATCTGAAGTATTGTGTGCAAATCTGGTCTCCTATGTTTAAGAAAGATGAATTCAAACTGGAACAGGTGCAAAAAAGGATGACTAGGATGATCTGAGGAATGGAAACCTGCCTTATGAGAAGAGACTCAAAGAGCTTGGCTTGTTTAGTCTAACCAAAAGAAGGCTGAGGGGAGATATGATTGCTCTATATAAATATTTCAGAGGGATAAATACCAGGGAGGGAGAGGAGTTATTTAAGCTAAGGATCAGTGGACCCCAGAACAAATGTATATAAACTGGCCATCAATAAGTTTAGGCTTGAAATTAGGCAAAGGTTTATAACCGTTAGAAGAGTGAAGTTCAGGAGCAGCCTCTCTAGTGCAGCAGTGGGAGGAAAAAAAACCTCTTGTAGCTTCAAGCCTACACTTGATAAGTTTATGGAGGGGATGGTATGACAGGACTGCCTACAGTGGCATGTGGCCCATCGGCGACTGCCTGTAGTAAAAATCCCCAAGGCTGGGGACAGGACACTACATGGGGAGGGGCTCTGAGTTACTATAGAGAACTCTTCCCCAGGTATCTGTCTGGTGAGTCTTGCCCACATGATCAGCGTCTAACTAATCATCATATTTGGGGTTAGGAAGTAATTTTCCCCCAGGTCAGACTGGCAGAGATCCTAGGAATGTTTCACCTTCTTCTGCAGCATTAGGCATGGGTCACTTGCAGGTTTAAACTAGAGGAAATGGTGGATTCTCTGTAACCTGAAGTCTTTAAACCACTATTTGAGGCCTTCAGTAACTCAGTCAGAGATTAGGGGTTATATTACAGGAGTGGGTGAGTGAGATTCTGTGGCCTGCAATGTGCAGGTCAGACTAGATGATCAAGATGGTCCCTTCTGACTTTAGTAAGAGTATCTGAGAAAGAATATACATTAGAATTTTAACCCTAACAATTTTAACAGTGTCTCATAAGTGACTTACAAACATGTTCTGACATCTTGTGGCATTAGAGCTTTGGTGGTCCAATATTTATTTAATTTTCTTTCTTGATATAGGAATTACATACCGTGCTCCTGTCAGATAATTTCTAAGTTATTATCTGAAAAAAACACTAACGTTTTCAGTTGCCTAAGTAGCCCCTGGAATCCCAGTTAAAGTTATGCCCTTCCCCCCACCCCACAATCTGAAATGGCACCCCCGTGGGCAAGCACGGAATTTGTATCTCCCCAACATGTGCAATCCCGTTGGCCTGACTGGAGCTGCCCTCCGAAATATAGAAGTCAAACTAACCCTATGAACAACAGAAGACATTTTCCATGGATAGGAAAGCATATTGTCAATTCATAATCAACAGCCTTTTGGTGGTTGGACAGGGCAGAAGCCAATCAGTATTTTCTGCTCAATCGGAACCTTCTAAAAATTAATGGATGTTTAGCTGTCAGCAGTTTTCAGTGAGTTTCAGTGTGCTTAACTATTGTGGTATATGTGCTCTGTGAACAGGTACACTGATAGAAAGTTAACAGGTTACAAAAATTTGGTACAGCAGAGGCTATTGAGATGGAAAAGTTTGCCTTATTAAAGGTACTTGCATTTAATAAACTATCATCAGAATTTTCAGATAAAAACAGAGTGGCAAAATTTTTGATAATCAAGTTTTCTTCAGCAGACCATGCAAAACAGAGAAGAGGAATAGACATAACGGGAGAATATTAATTTAGTCCTCTTATTATATGTTGATATGAATCAAATGATCAGACTAATAACAGTGCAGTACCACAGCTTCCCAAAGGGCTAGCTTTCAAGACATTGCATTTTTAGCCCTAGCCTACCAATACCGTTGATTTACTCTTACCCAACACTAAGGAAATTTGGAAGCACCTTCTGCAAGGAAAGAGGATCTAAGTATAAAATCCTAAATAGATCTATGAAGATGTATGAGGAGCAAAACAGGTGTAAATTATTCCATATGCTCATGAATACAACATTCTGTGTGGTTTGCATATAAAAAAAATCAGTACCTATCACAGCACACATAAGAATGTAAACAGGCATGCAAGGGTTCCAACTGGAGACAGTGCACAGCCACATGAGGCATGTACAGGGGAAGAGTTACCACACAAAACCCATCAAATGTGTGTATAGCAACATGCAAGAAGCCAGCTACAGTGGTATTAAAATTTCCTCATAGGTATGCTGCTGCAGCAGCAGCAGCAAGTATCTTGGCCAACTGATCTTTTAATGGTGGCCTGCAGAATGATGCATTTTGAGACCTCTGCAAATAAGAACTGGGAGATCTCTCTTTCTTATAATGTAATCCACAGAATGAAATAATTGAAGAACCAGTGATCTTATCTAGAGATGTAGCCCTACCTAGAGTGCTTTTAAATTGGTGACTGGTAAATAGCTTATCTATCTAAAAAAAGTCTAAAAGGCAAAAAGTAATTTTAATTTTAGGAAAGCATAACCTTAAAACCTGATAAAGAAATCAATATTACGTCTCTGGGTTTTGCATATTTTCTTGGACCAAAATGAATATTTATCTAATTGATTGGTTTTGGCTTCCTAACAAGGATTACACTTTTATAAACAGAGGCAGAATTGATTTCAGAGACTTAAAAGGAACAAACAAACAATAAATGTTACCACACAATACAAAGAATGTACTTAGCTTTAAAAGCTAGAAACAGAGCCTGGTTTTGGATTGTAAATCAGAGTACATACCAGAGCACCCAATTCATTATACTGCAACTTCAAAGCTGTAAGTCTTTCATCCAGTTCTTTGGGGTTCTCTGTCTGTTGTTTCTGAACAATCTGACGTCCAGTTTTTATCACTGTTTCCACTTCAGACTTCACCTCACTCAAGCTTTTATACAATTTCTAATCAAATCAACACAGGAGAGAGAAACACCACAATTAATAAAATAAATGAATAAAAGCAATGCAAACTTGGGACTGAAGTGATTATGCAGAACTACTACCAATCTTGGCATTGTTTGGTGCATAAGAGCCTCACCTGAGGACCCTCAACTCCTATGGAAACTGAAGGGAATTGAGAATCCACAGTATTCTAGTTACGCATAAATCACACACAGATAGTGCACAAGTGTTTACAAGACCTTTAGAGCTTTATTTATAAATCAAAAGTCAAATTATATGTCCTTGTCTACATTAGACTTATTCATTAAAATGTTCTGCCATTGCTGGTTTTACCGCCCCACCAGTGGCAGCCATGGCGGGAGTGCTGAGATAGTTTTTGTAACATCATAAGACAAAGGTCTGCTCTGGGCTGGTTTAGACAATACAGCACTTAAAATAATAGCAGCTGCCCTGTACCTACTCACGTCCTCTACCACCCACAATCTAAAAGTCTAATTTGAGTGGAAATCTGACAGTTCCCCATACACTAAATCCTTAGACTGGTACAGCGCAGATTTCCTCTTCCATTTAGCTATGTTTAATATTCCTTTTAATGGCCCAAAAAGCAAAGAGATTTACTGCCCTTTAAAGTAAAAATATATTATATATCTCCATCTCTCTCTTCTAATTGTTTCAAATGACTAAGCAGCAAGTGTGGACAAAACAAACATTTATTTAAGTAATTACATGCAATCACTGTGCATAGACCATGCTTTCCCCCTCACCTTTTCAAAGAATTGACAGTTAAAAAAGGGATAGCACTACTTGTCTGCTCTAACCCTGATTCCCTGGGTACAACAACAACATCTACATATAACAGGGCTGTCAAATAACCTGGTATCCAAAATAACTCATCTAATTTTTGGCACCCACAGAAATTATTTGGGACAAACCTTATTCAACCAACATGCTTAACTTTTTTCTGTTTAAATATGTAAGTTTAACTTTGTTTCCTTCATTTCATTAAAATTGAATTCTGTTATGCACTAGAAACTTCTTACACTGAACTGGGAAAGAGAAAGTCCCCTGAACTATAGAATATCAATAAACACAAAAAAGTGAAGAATTGAAATGGCAAGGTTCTTGAACAAGTTTATTGTTGAAGTTCTTTTAGCTTCATTATATGCTCTCACCAGGGGTGGCTCCAGGCACCAGCACAGCAAGCACGTGCCTGGGGTGGCAAGTACGGGGGGGTGGGGGGGGCAGCATGCCGGTCATTGTGAGGGCGGCAGTCAGGCAGCCTTCGGTGGCGTTTCTGCAGGAGGTCCGTGGGTCCTGCGGCTTCGGTGGTAATTCAGACCTCCCGCAGAGCCGCTGCCGAATCCGTGTGACCGGCGGACGTCCTGCAGAAACACCACCAAAGGCTGCCTGACTGCTGTGCTTGGGGTGGCAAAAAACAGAGCCATCCCTGGCTCTCGCAATTTGTTGTGACAGAATTTCTTTTAAAAGAATCTAGACTGTATTTCTTCTTTTCTTGCTGATTGAGCTTGTGTAAGTATTTTTGTGATTTTTTTTTATTACTAGTACATCTTGTGATATTGTAGTGAAATAAAATCCATGTCCAATAAGAGTAGACAGTTCAGGTAAAGATATGATGCTTTCTTCTATTGCAGACTGATAAGAGAAACTCAGCACATCCTCTCTATAGTTTAATCTGAAGTTCATTAACAACTTGCTTCTCAAAAACATTATTATTAATATAATTTTAATATAATTTTACATATATATATATATCCCCATTCTTTCCAATGGATCCTCATGTGCCTTGCAAGATAAATACATACTTCATCACTGAAATGCAGCCAACTTTGTATATAGGGCACAGCAAAGAAGACGGCTGATCCACCAGCAGAGGTGGTGATGTGGTGAAAAATATAAGCAAAGACATTAGGACAAAACAATATGAGGTTTCCTAGTGTATCACAACTTTAAGTACTCTTCTGCTAAAAAGTTAGTTGCTGAACAGAGACATTGTAAACCTAGAATTTCTAATTTCCATTTCAATCTTATGGTAGTGTGCCTACCTGAGCTGCTGTCGTGTCTCATGAGATTTCTAGTTTAGATGATTTATGGGACTAAATCTCCCATGATGCACTGTGGCCCTCCCCTTTTTGAAACATCATGGTTCATCAAGGGAATCCCATGATGCTGGTGCATCACAGGAGATGTAGCATGGCCAGAGAGGCCATCCTATAAAGGAAACTGGTGGCATGAGGCATATGAACTGCAACACCTATGAGACACTGCAACAGCTGAGGGGGACATGGATTAATGTTTAACAGATTTGAAACAATCTGTTTTTTTCATTTCCAAAACAATTTTTTTCATAACTTTCCATTTTGATTTTTAAAAAAGATATTTCAACTTTTTAAGAACATTAGAGTAGCCATACTGGGTCAGACCAAAGGTCCATCAAGCACAGTATCCTGTTTTCCAACAGTTGCTAATGCCAAGTGCTTCAGAGGGAATGAACAGAACAGATAATCATCAAATGATGATTGTCCCAGTTTAGTATGAAAACAAATTCAAAATACACAAATTTCCCACAGAGTGGAAAGTTTGATTTTTCAACCAGCTCTAGTAGCCAGTTTCAACATTTCAACCATATAATCAATTTCCCCTGCTTTTTTATAGAGCTCAAAACACATTTAAAAATATAGGGAAAATGTGATTTTAAAACTGCAAAAAGCGGCAGAGTGACTCAGGCATATGTGTAGTATCCAAGACAACTTAAAATTGATGAGTCCTTGATTTTCAAGAAAGAGAGACGTAGGAAATAAACATATGGGGTGGGATTTTCAAACATTCTTAAGATACGTAGGGTCACAAATTCCCCTGAATTTCAATTGGATTGGTGCTCCTAAATCTCTTAGGCATTTTTGAAAAATCTCACCTATATATATATATATATATATATATATATATATATATTACTTGACATGTGAATAGACAGGAAATTATCTGAAAAAAAAAATATTGCTGGACTGTTCATACATACCATGCAATGATCCAACTGTGACTGCACTACCTCCTGCTCTACACTCTTCATCTCCAACTTGGGCACCTGCAATTTTACTTCATCTAAAATTCTTTTACATTCCTGTAGACGCTGCTCAAAATTGGCTGGCTTCTGGAACAACCGGAACTTCATGGAGACGTCTTGTAGTTTTTTCTGAAAAGTCAATATGGGTCAGTGGTAAAAATGGGAAGAAAAAATGTAGACATTCTCAGAATGGGTTACCAATCAGTATGTTTTCTCATGATTTCTTGAAGAATCAAATGTTTTGAGGTGCAACTAGATCTCAGCTGACAACAGTCTTTGTTTCTATGCAAGGAAGAAAATCCTTCCCTTCTCACTTGCAAAGGGCAACTAGATGCAACAGAACTGGTGATATTCTGTTGCATGGGAAAGAAGGGAATGGGTAGAAGGTGCCTGTGTAAGGATCTATACTCCCAGTGCAGAGCAGATGGTGAAAGCTCAATGTTTTCTAAGGGGGATTGGGAGTGGTTCCCGTATCCATTTTCCCTGCAAAGGGGATCACACCATATATAAGGCACCAGAAATGCAGCTCACTTCCATGATATACAATTTATAGGGATTGGGAGATAATCCTTCCTCGTTGCTGTAGAGAAGCCCTGCATGAAGCTTGTGCACTGTACATAGGCTTGGCACAGGCTCTGGGATTTGATTCTCATATAATCAGAGACTTTAAGGGTAGAAGGGACCATTGTGATCATCTAGATTGACTTCCTGCACATTAAGTAGATTTAAGAAACAAACAAAACCCATAGGTAAGCAGAGGAAAATTTAAAGTGGTTTTTCCTGTGGCATATATGATGTTTCTATTTTCCCCATTTTTACATGCTATTTGTCTTTGTGAATTATTACTGTGCCTAATTACAAATCTCCATAACAAGTTTATGTTTATTTTCAATAAATAAAAGTAGTAAGGTACTTGAATCATTCTGTGTATACATAGAACAAGTAACAGCACAGCTAGGTACAGTGCAAGCTTCTCCCAGAAATCACCATGCCAGAATCCTGTCTACCAGTTAACTGCACTAATGGTAATGATGCTCAGTCATTAGTGACCTGGGCTTTCTTAGAACCAATGACCAAGAGGTGGTCTGCACCAATATATATAAATTGCATAAAAACTAGTCAAGTCTCCATTGCACCAATTTAACTTTCCTCTTTATTGTTGTTCTCAGACCATGACGTATTCATGTACTCCATTACATGTTGCCCTTTTTTGGGGGGTGGAGGTGGATATGTGTTATTTAGCCATGTATTATGCTGATTTTTGTCTAAGAGGGTCTAACTTTTGGGTAGCTAAATACCCTAAAATATAACTGGTTGTCATTTATATATAAGTAACCTTAATAGTGAAGTGTTTCATACAGAGTGCAACTGTGGAATTTCAGGCAAGGAAGAGGACACAATCCATTTTGTCAATAATGGACAGTGTAATGTTTATACTTTTAGATTCTCTGGTTATTATATTTTAATAACACTGAAGTATTAATAATTTGTATTATTCATTGATCTGTGAGGAAAGGGAGTCAACTGAGCATTTTCCTTCTTCTAGAGCAAGATGTGTTAAGTAACAGATCATATGGTTATTATAATGAGGAGGGAGGAAAATTGTTTTCCTCCATATGGTTATGACTGGACATTAGGAAAAAACTTCTTGTCAGGATAGTAAACCACTGGAATAAATTGCCTAGGGAGGTTGTGGAATCTCCATCATTGGGGATTTTTAAGAGGAGGTTTGACAAACACCTGTCAGGGATGGTATATATAATACTTAGTCCTGCTGTGAGTGCAGGGGACTGGACCAGATGATCTCTCGAGGTCCCTTCCAGTCCTACAATTCTATGATAAGCAACAACAACTACAAAAAACATAGGAAGGTTTCCTTTTGTCCGCTGTATAACTGCTTTGAGCAAATCATGTACTACTGAATTCCCAGCAATAGCACTTTCTAATAAAGGACATGGGACCGATTTTCAATTCCTCAAAATATTTCTAACCTGCTAGGAGTAAATGGTTCATTAGTTACCATGACAGAATAAGATTATTGTTTTAGCTAAACCTCCTTTCCCTCTTCCTTCTCTCAGGCTCAGAACATAGCTCCCAAGTTACATTAATACAAAAAAGAAGTTTGGCAAGGGAGTAGCAGTTCCACCACTTTAAGCACAATTATATCTTTTTTACAGCCACTATTTATTTTGTCTAGATATTTCAATGAATATCATCACCATATTGAGTAGGTAATGCATATAAGGAATTTTTCTTAGAGCAAAAAATAAACGTGTACAGTATTTGTCTATAAATGTCTGCTCTGAGAAAAAAATAAGTAAAGACAGATGTTTTGCTGTCTGATTCATCACTGTAGTACTCCAGTTTTAAGTCAGTATAACTCAGTTGACATCAGTAGATTTGCACGATCTTAAAACTGGAGTAACAAAGTAAAAAATCAGGCAACTTGTTAGTTTAAGTATGTGTTTAGTTTTCAGTAAAACTGTGATAGTGATTCATTTTATGTATACACAAAAAAACCCTTTACAATTATGTAAATTAACCAATTTTGGTTCAGATTTAAGTAACTACATGTTATCTAAATGAGTCAATTCAGATTGACAAAACCCATAGTAATGTGCATGATCATTTAGAGGCCTTTTGAGGAACTCTTATCAGGACAAAAGAGTGTTAAGGAATCAACTCTATCATATGTAGAAAAAGAAATTAATGGCATATGTATCAAACAACTGCAAAAACATTAAGGCCTAAAAATCTCAGTAACCAGATAATCTCCCCAGCTGTTCATCTCCTCCTGTTTTAGGGAAGATATTCTTTTCCCAATACAATGTTAGTTTTTGCCTAACATGCCCAGTAAGCACAGAAGTGTTCATCAGCTGTGTTGTTGAATGTACAAGGATCTATGTACGAATCCTTTTGAAACCAACATTTCACTGATGGAATGCTGGCAGTATCAGAGTTGCCATGGAGACCAGAAGGGAAAGAGTTAACAGGAGATATGTAGATAGTTACATATATTCATCAAGGAATGAATAGATCCCAAATGGAAGAGGAGATATTAAATAGCATCAAACATGTTTTTCAAAATAAATAACTTTTAACATTTTATTACTAGACTTTTCTATTCACCTCAGCACCAAACATTACACACAAACATTAATCTATTCATCCTCTCGTCAGGTCTGTGAGCTAGGGAAGTATTATCATTCCCATTTTGGAGACTGGAAAATTATGACAAATATTAAAGACAACTTTGGCAGAGCTGGGGAAAAAAAAACAGATAACCTTGCTCACTGTCCTGTGCCTTAACCGCAAGATCAAACTCTTGCTCTTTGCTGTTAAATCATGGTGTTTAGCTTACCCTACCATGAAAGATGTGATGATCAATGATGTATTTTAACATGAGTATCAATGTATTTATTTCACAGCACCATGGAAGTTCAGTCTATTCAACTTTTGGTATGAATACTAAAGAGGATGATAGGGCCAGGAATATTTTAAAGACCATTTGGGGGGGCATAAAACAGAAAATGGAATTTTCTTGCTCCTAAATGTAATTAAGCCAGCCCTCATATCTAACATGTCTCCCTTTGTTTATTAAGTGATTTGGAATAACATGTTAGTTATCACTTTTAATCAGCAATCAATTGCTCAGGCTGGACTTTGGTACTCCACTCATACCACTTACATCTGGCAAGTACTTAAAGTATGGGAACTGTAAATGAGGATACATATCTTGCAAAGAGTTTTCCAAAAATATTTACAGTACACAGGAGACTTATTAAAATAATGCTTTTGTACCTAAAATGGAGTCCCATACACTTGCCAACTGGCCTATTTTTAATACAAATATCTTAATATATCTCAAATGATATACCCAACACATCTTTTATGGTGTTACTTTTTATGCTATTATTACACTCAAAAGATCTACTTCATAATGGGTCTACTGAATTGATTACAATTTTGATATGTGCAGCATTATATATGCTACAATTGTTGACCATTTTTGCCATACATTGTAGCAGGTAGAAATAAAAAACAACACTAATAAAATATAGCAGGAGATTTGTTATCTGATTCTGTGATTTGTTAAGCTGACTACTGTTACATAATAGCTCAAAGTTTCAAGGAACAACTGAAACACCACATATACATAAATATAAATCATCAAGAATATTTCAACATATAACAGTGTTGTGTATAGGAAGGACAGGAGGAAACGGAGGTTACATACCTGTGCAACATCAATTTGGGAGAAAACTCTTTTGGCAGCATCCTTACCCTGGCTTCGTTTTTTCATTTCTTCCAAACTGATCTCATGGCTTGTCAAATCAGATTGTATTTTCTGTTGGAAAACAAACTTAGTAATCAGATGTATTTGAAAAATAACTGTATCCTGCTACAGAGTATCTAATACCTGACATATATTAAAGAGACATTAAGCGATATTAAAACTCTGGAAGAAATAACTAAAAGGAGAATTATTTGTTTACTTCCTTATAATTCATTTTATTTTACTTTCTTGTGTGAAAACTCAATAATACCTTCTCCTCCTGCTTAAATGTAAAGCCAAATTCTGAGTTTGTGACAATGACGACAATCTGTTGCTAAGGACATTACAATTACATTGCAGTTCCTGAATATAGATTTCCTTCTCAAGAGAAGCAGATGGATTACAATTGCTTGCCTTTGAAAAAAATCTAAAGTAATTATGGAAAAGAAACATACATAAACAGGTAAAGGAGTTTACTTGGATATTTTTATTTCTTGTTTGACCTGTTGTGTTAATAGCTTTTTAGGAGATTTTTGATATAAATTATAAATATTTGATCAAACTATCTGATATGTACAGTAAATGACATCATCTTACACTGATATGTATTCCCTATATATACAAATGTTGTTTAACTTGTGGTTTAGGACTCACTGACCAAAACTTGCATTCACTGTCTGCTAAGAAAGGGCAAATGTACAACAGTAGGCTGATGACAAAGGACATTCATGCATTCATCTCAGCCATTTTTTAGTGAATATTTCTGTCTGTCATTTTCAGCAAGAACCAGCAGGTGATCAAATTGCAATTCAATGCAATTTTCAGCCCTTGTCATCTCATCATAAATCAGTCTCATAAAAAGACACCAATTGATTTAAGCAACGCTGACCAATGCTATAACATGCAAAACAATTCATATAATGCATATTGATATAACCCAATTTAGACAATTTCAAAACAATTTATGTGGAAATTGTTAGAAAATGAATATCTGCTAGTAGCAGATTGCTTAACAATTACCGCTGTGAATAGGAACTCTGAAATAACTATTAGCTTTTTTCTCATCACGGAGAGTATTTGAAACCATTATTGCTAAATGGAAAAAAAATCTAACTGTAACTTTCATCTATTCCCTGTATTAGTTACACAAAAATCTCACAAAACCACTACAGCCTACCTATAAGTAGATGCATTTCTAAGGTACACTATCTCTTAAAACAAAAAAACCCTGTATTTCAAGAAAAGAAATAAGAACTTAAACTTTATATTGCCACACAAATTAGGAACAAGCTTTTTCATTTAGTTCAAATGTGAACAAATTTGAAAATTGTAATTTTTTTTAAATCACATTTTCATTTGTATGTTGCCTACAAAGCTATATATATACTGTATGCTGTATGTGTGTGTGTGATGATCAACATGGGCATAAAGACTTTTTTATAAAGGTGTCCAGTGTATAATAAAACAATAAGAGAGCTAAGAATCTTAGAGTAGTTGGGAACCAGCGTGTCCTGCTGTACTGTACATGTATTAAAATACATTTTTAAAGACACAGATGTACAGAAATTTGTAAAACCCCATTAGCAATGATAACCCCTTTATGTTTTCGAGGCTCAGCTACACAGTATTATTTATAGAGCTAGTCAGAAATTTTCCAATGGAAAATTTGGTCAGGAAATGATGATTTGTTTAAAGTGAAATGTTTAGCCGAAGCATGTTGATTTAGAAAAAAATTCCTTAAAAAAAAATCAGAATGGAGAGTCAAATATTCCATTTTGACCTTTTCAGACTGGAATGTTTGATCTGCGATTTCAAAATGACTTTTTGTTTCAATATTTAAATATTTGACATTATATAATAAAATTTTTAAATGTCAAAATCAGAACACAACTTTTCCATTTTATAAAATATTTTGATCAGTTCCCTCCTCACCCCCCAAATTTCATTTCACAGGAGATTTCATTTTTGTTCTATTAAGGAACAGAAAAAACTTTAAAATCACACAATTTCCAAGGAAACGGAAAATCCTCTTGCCAGGAGTTCCAATTATTAAATTCTGAGCTCAAGTATACAAATGCATAAAAATTGACATGCAAAAAATTACAAAGGACTGTGACTCTGTGGTTTGTTCTGATATAGCACAGGGAGGCAAAGGAGGGGTACAACAGGGACCAAGAACTACACAAGGCCTCTGCCACTTATGGGGCAGGTATGGATAGAAGCAGCTGAGACAGATGTGGGAGAGGTCATTCAACCAGAACCCCTGTTGCACCAAATGCCACTCTCTGCAACCACCCCTACAGCAGGATCAGAGGAGGGGAACAGTGCTGCTCAGCACAGGGAGCTGGAAGAAGACAGTCTATCAGGTTCCCTGCCCCCACCAGCAGCCTAGATACACTCTACTCCTCCACCACCAGTTGTACAGGGGTGAGCAGCTGCCCTGACTGGGAATATAAAGTGCAAGCCGAGAATAGCAAGCAGCAACCTAAGGATGTCTCTGTCTGACAAAACCATTAAACTAGTCTTTGAATAACTACTGCTAGTTTGTTTTTCTTTTGCATGATGAGGCTGATCACCAGTGAAGGAGAAAGAAAGAATAAGGGAGAAGAGGGACTTTTGACTTCGTGTGATGCCTGGAAAGAGCATGGGTAGGTGGAAGAGACTGCAATGATTGGTTTCTACTGCCCATAAAAATATCTATTTATGGAATTTAATGAAACCCCATGCAACTGGCCATTTTGCTTCACTGCAGTTTTTTGAGACCAAAAGCAATGTAAAATATTTGCCAAGTACAGATGATGTGCCCCAAAGTGCCTACCTCTAAGTATGAGAGTAGCTACGTTGACTTACCTGATGCAAGCAATGTTTGTCCATACAAAAAGAAAAAGAAAACATTTCACTCATTCTTCCTTTAGGAATTTTACTTTGGAAAATCCCAACCATCATCAAATATGTTTAGTCTAACTTGTAATTTGGGGCCTATGGTTGAGCCAGCACCCTCAGAGCTGTGTGGTGGATGTGCAGCTGCTATGCAATAATTTAGGAATATTGATCTGTAATAATGTTATGAATGTTTTATGTGACCCGGATGGGGAGACAGTCACTGTATAGCTTTATTGGGTTATTGGAATCTGCACAGGTACTACAATGGAGAATGGTTTGGAAGAGTTATCTGAGGGAAGGGATCAGAAGGAGATCCCATCGACCAGAAAGCATGGGATGCACTGTCTTAGGGATGGGGGTTTCACAACCACCACTCTCAAGAGGAGGAGACAGGTGGTGGTAGTCGAGGACTTCCTTCTAAGGGGGATGGAGTTATCCATCTGCCGTCCAGACTGGGAGACTCGAGAAGTGTGCTGTCGAGACTGATCAAGCACTTGGACCACTACCCCTTCCTACTTCTCCAAGTGGGCAACAATGATACTGCCAAGAATGACCTTGAGTGGGTCACTGCAGACCATGTGGCTCTGGGAAGAAGGATAAAGGAGTTTGAGGCGCAAGTCGTGTTTTTGTCCATCCTCCCTGTTGAAGGAAAAGGCCCAGGTAGGGACTGTCGAAGCGCAGAGGTAAATGCGTGGTTATGCAGATGGGGTCAGAGAGAGGGCTTTGGATTCTTCGACCATGGGATGTTGTTTTGGGAAGAAGGATTGCTAGAAAAGAGATGGGATCCACCTAATGAAGAGAGGGAAGAGCATCTTCGCAGGCAGGCTTGCTAACCTAGTGAGGAGGGCTTTAAACTAGGTTCGTCGGGGGATGGTGACCTAAGCCCAGAGGTAAGGGGGGGAAGAGGGATACCAGGAGGAAACACAAGGAGGAGGGTGCAACAGGGAAGGCCTTCTGATTCATACTGAGAAAGTAGGGCAATTGGCTAGTTATCTTAGGTGCCTGTACATGAATGCAAGCAGCCTGGGAAAGAAGCAGGAAGAATTGAAAGTCCTGGCACAGTCAAAGAACTATGATGTAATTGGAATAACAGAGACTTGGTGGGGTAACTCACATGATTGGAACACTGTTATGGATGGGTATAAACTGTTCAGGAAGGAGAGGAGGGGGAGAAAAGATGGAGGAAATGCACTGTATGTAAGAGAGCAATATGATTACTCCAAGCTCCAAACTGGAGAAAAGACTGTTGAGAGTCTTTGGGTTGTTTAGAGGTGAGAGCAACAAGGATGAGGTTGTGGTGGGCATCTACTATACAGCACCAGACCAGGAGATTGAGGTAGATGAGACTTTCTTCAGACAACTAACAGAAGTTTCCAGAATACAGGACCTGGTTCTCAGGGGGGGGCTTCAATCACCCTGACATGCTGGAGAGCAATACAGCAGTGCACAGAAAATCCAGGAAGTTTTTGGAGAGTGTTGAGGGCAACTTCCTGGTGCAAGTGCTGGAGGAACCAAATACAGGCCGTGCTCCTCTTGACCTGCTCTTCGCAAACAGGGAAGAATCAGTAAGGGAAGTAGAAGTGGGTGGCAACCTAGGCAGGTAGTGACCATGAGATGGTTGAGTTCAGGATCCTGACAAAAGGAAGAAAGGAGAGCAGCAGAATATGGACCCTGGACTTCACAAAAACAGGCTGATTCCATCAGGGAACTAATGGGCAGGATACCCTGGGAAGCTAATATGAGGGGCAAAATTGTCCAAGAGAGCTGAATGTATTTTAAAGAAGCATTATTGAGGGCAAATGAACAAACAAAGAATAGCAAATATGGCAGGCAACCAGCTTGTCTTAATAGAGAAATCTTCAGTGAGCTTAAACACGAAGAGTAAGCTTACGAGAAATGGAAACTTGGAGAGATGACTAGGGAGAAGTATAAAAATATTGCTCGAGCATGCAGGCGTGTATTCAGGAAGGCCAAAGCAGAACTGGAGTTGCAGCTAGCTTTTATGCTTTTTTTGCCTTGGTCTTCACAGACAAGGTCAGCTCCCGGACTGCCACACTGGGCAGTATGGGGAGGAGGTGAGAAGCCCTCAGTGGTGAAAGAACAGGTTAAGGCAGGGGTAGGCAACCTATGGCAGGGTGCTGTAGGCGGCACGTGAGCTGATTTTCAGCGGCACTCACACTGCCCGGGTCCTGGCCATCCGTCCCGGGACTCTGCATTTTAATTTAATTTTAAATGAAGCTTCTTAAACATTTTAAAAACCTTATTTACTTTACATACAACAATAGTTTAGTTATTTATTATAGACTTATAGAAAGAGACCTTCTAAAAATGTTAGAATGCATTACTGGCACGCGGAACCTTAAATCAGAGTGAATAACTGAAGACTCGGCACAGCACTTCTGAAAGGTTGCCGACCCCTGGGTTAAGGACTACTTAGAAAAGCTGGACATGCACAAGTCCATGTGTCCAAACCTAATGCATCTGAGGAGCCTGAGGGAGTTGGATTTCAGAGCATTGGCCATTATCTTTGAAAACTCATGGCAATTGGGGGAGGTCCTGGACAATTGGAAAAAGGCAAATATAGTGCCCATCTTTAAAAAAGGGAAGACAGAGAATCCAGGGAACTACCGACTGGTCAGCCTCACTTCAGTCCCAGGAAAAATCATGGACCAGGTTATCAGGGAATCCATTCTGAAGCACTTGGAGGAGAGGAAGGTGATCAAGAACAGTCAACATGGATTCACCAAAGGCAAGTCATGCCTGACCAACTCTATGGGTATGGGGAAAGTGGTGGACATGATGTATCTTGGCTTTAACAAAGCTTTTGAAACAGTCTCCCACAGTATTCTTGCTAGAAAGTTAAAAAAAGTATGGATTGGATGAATGGAGTATAAGGTGGATAGAAAGCTGGCTAGATCATTGCGCCCAACAGGTAGTGATCAACGGCTCAATGTCTAGTTGGCAGCCGGTATCAAGTGGAGTGCCCCAGGGGTCAGTCCTGGGGCCGGTTTTGTTCAACATCTTCATTTATGATCTGGATGATGGAATGGATTGCACCCTCAGCAAGTTTGCGGATGACACTAAGCTTGGGGGGAGGTAAATATGCTGGAGACTAGGGATAGGGTCCAGAGTGACCTAGACAAACTGGAGGATTGGACCAAAAGAAATCTGATGAGGTGCAACAGGACAAGTTCAGAGTCCTGCACTTAGAATTGAAGAATCCCATGCACTGCTACCGGCTGGAGACCGACTGGCTAAGCGGCAGTTCTGTAGTGGACAAAAAGCTGGATATGAGTCAACAGTGTGCCCTTGTTGCCAAGAAGGCTAACGACATATTGAGCTGCATTAGTAGGAGCATTTGTAAGAGATCGCAGGAAGTGATTATTCCCTTCTATTCAGCACTGGTGAGGCCACATCTGAAGTATTGCATTCAATTTTGGCCCCTCGACTACAGAAAGGATATGGACAAACTGGTGACAGTCCAGCGGAGAGCAACAAAAATGATTCGGGGGCTGGGGCACATGACCTACGAGGAGAGGCTGAGGGAACTGGGATTATTTAGTCTGCAGGAAAGAAGGGTGAGGGAGGATTTGATAGCAGCCTTCAACTATCCGAAGGTTGGGTTCCAAAGAGGATGGAGCTAGGCTGTTCTCAGTGGTGGAAGATGACAGAACAAGAAGCAATGGTCTCAAGTTGCAGTGGGGGAGGTGTAGGTTGGATATTAGGAAAAACTATTTCACTACGAGGGTGGTGAAGCACTGAAATGGGTTACCTAGGGAGGTGGTGGAATCTCCATCCTTTATAAACTTGTTGGAAAAAAAACCAGAATGGTTTTGAAAAAAATGATATGAACTGATCTTTTTAATAGAAAAAAAACCATACTCATTAGGGGTTTTCAAGGCTCTTGTTAAGGATAAAGACTTGTTTTACTAACTGACCAGTATGTCCTTCAAAGTAGCTGTCTATTCAGGAACACTGGAAACTTGCTTTGAGTGGGCAATTTTGATGGAACCCCTTTTGGATGCATCTTTTCAAGGGAGCACTTAAACAGCTCAGCACTGTGATGAGCTTTAAGTGTGAGAGGGAGTCTGAAGCATCACCACCAGATCTGCCAGCAGCTACTACCACCACCACATGATGTACCCAGGCATTCACACTGTTGGGTCTTCTTTCTTCTTATCTTGAAAGAATGATCATATGGGGGGACCGTTTGATGGGGCAGAACTCAAAAGCCCACTAGTAAATGAGCAACATAGAGACCTGGGAGAAGGGTCAGAATCTGGGCTGGAGGACGGGGGGAAGGGAAGGCTGTTATAGACAAGAGAGAATACAGAGGGGAAATCAAATCAGTATCTTAGATGTCTGTATACTAATGTGAGAAGTATGGGGAATAAGCAGGAAGAATTAGAAGTGCTAGTTAATAAAGACAACTATAACAGCTGGCATCACAGAGACATGGTGGGATAATACACATGACTGGAATATTGTTATAGAAGGGTACAACTTGCTCAGGAAGGACAGGCAGGGAAAAAAGAAAGAAGGTGTTGCCTTATATATTAAAAATGTATACACTTGGACTGAGGTTGAGATGAAAATAGGGGGAAAAAAAAACCTTGTTGAAAGTCTCCGAGTAAGTATAAAAGGGATAAAAAACAAGGGTGGTGTCAACCAGGAAGAAGAGGTGGATGAGGCTTTTTTTAAACAACAACAGAAATCATCCAAAGCATGATGATGGTGGTGATGGGGGACTTCAACTAACCACACATCTGTTGGGAAAACAACACATCAGGGCACAGATTAATACAAAAAAAGTTCTTGGACTATATTGGAGACCATGTTTTTATTTCAGAAAGGAGAGAAAGCTACAAGGGGAGAGGCTGTTCTAGATTTGATTTTAACAAATAGGGAAGAACTATTTGAGAATATGAAAGTGGAAGTCAGCTTGGGTGAAAGTGATAATGAAATGATAGAGTTCACAATTCTAAGGAATAGTGGGAGGGAAAACAGCACTATAAAGGTAATGACTTTCAAGAAAGCAGACTTTAGCAAACTCAGGGAATTGGTAGGTAAGATCCCATGGGAAGCAAATCTACAGGGAAAAACAGTTCAAGAGAGCTGGCTGTTTTTCAAGAAGACATTATTAAGGGCACAAGAACAAACTATCCCATTGGGTAGGAAAGAAAGGAAGTATGGCAAGAGAACACCCAGGCTTAACCAGGAGATCTTCAGTGTTCTGAAACTCAAAAGCGTCCTACAAAAAGTGGAAACTAGGTCAAATTATGAAGGATGAATATAAACAAACAACAAAAACATATAGGGATAAAATTAGAAAGGCCAATGCACAAAATGAGATTAAACTAGCTAGAGACATAAAGGGTAACAAGAAAACATTCTACAAATACATTAGAAGCAAGAGGAAGACCAAAGATGGTTGGCCATTACTCAATGAGGTGAGAAACACAATAGCAGAAAATGTTAAAATGGAAATGGCAGTTTTTACCAAAAAGATTCATAGTGATTGGACATCTAACATAGTGAACACCAGTGGAAATGAGGCAGGATCTGAGACTAAAATAGGGAAAGAAAAAGTTAAAAATTACTTAGACAAGATATCTTCAAGTTGCCAGGGCGAGAAGAAATACATATTAGAATACTCAAGGAGTTAACCTAGGCAATATCTGAGCCATTAGTGTTTATCTTTGAAAGGTCATGGAAGACAGGAGAGATTCCAGAGGCCTGGACAAATATAGCACCGATCTCTAAGGGAAATAGACAATCCAGGGAATTATAGACCAGTCAGATTAATTTCAGTACCTGGAAAGATAATGGAGCAAATAATTAAGCAATCAATTTGCAAACACGTAGAAGATAATAAGGGGATAAATAAAAGTCAGCATGGATTTGTCAAGAACATATCACATGAAACCAACTTAATAGCTTTATTTGACAGGGTAACAAGCCCTGTGGATGGTGCGGGGGAGTGGTAGATGTGATATAACTTGACTTTAGTAAGGCTTTTGACACTGTCTCACTTGACCTTCTCATAAACAAACTAGGGAAATAAAACTCAGATGAAGCTACTATAAGGTGAGTGCATAACTGGTTGGAAAACCATTCCCAGAGAGTATTATCAGTAGTTCATAATCAAGATGGAATGACATATCAAATGGTGTCCCTCAGGGATCAGTTCTGGGTCTTGTTCTGTTCAATATTTTCATCAATGATTTATATAATGGCATGGAGAGTACACTTATAAAGTTTGTGAACAATACCAAGCTGGGAGGGGTTGCAAGTGCTTTGGAGGATAGGATTAAAATTCAAACCGATCTGGACAAACTGGAGAAATGGTCTGAAGTAAATAGGATGAAATTCAATAAGGACAAATGCAAAGTATTTCACCTAAGAAGGAACAATCAGTTGCAGACATACATAATGGGAAATAACTGTCTAGGATAGAGTACTGCGGAACAGGATCTAGGGGTCATAGCAGATCACAAGCTAAATATGAGTCAACAGTGTAACACTGTTGCAAAAAAAAAAAAAAAAAAAAAGGAAACTTCGTTCTGGGATGTATTAACAGGAGTGTGGTAAGCAAGACACAAGAAGTAATTCTTCTGCTCTATTCCACGCTGATGAGGCCTCAACTAAAGTATTGTGTCTAGTTATGGGTGCCACATTTCAGAAAATATGTGGACAAATTCAAGACAGCCCAGAGAAGAGCAATAAAAATGATTAAAAGTCTAGAAAACACGACCTATGAGGAAAGACTGAAAGAACTAAGTTTGTTTAGTCTGGAGAGGAGAAGACTGGGGGGGGCACACAATAATAGTTTTCAAGTACATAAAAAGTTGCTACAAGGAGGAGGAAGAAAAATTGTTCTTGCTAATCTCTGAGGATAGGACAAGAAGCAATGGGCTTAAATTGCAGCAAGGATGGTTTAGGTTGGACATCAGGAAAAACTTCCTAGCTGTCAGGATGGTTAAGCACTGGAATAACTTGCCTAGGGAGGTTGTGGAATCTCCATCATTGGAAGATTTTAAGAGCAGGTTAGACAAATACCTGTCCAGATAATATTTAGTCCTGCCTTGAGTGCAAGGATCTGGACTAGAAGACCTCTTAAGGCCCCTTGCAGTCCTTTGATTAAATGATGAAAAGGAACTAATGAAATCACCACTTTCCTGGCTATATTTTAAATAATTCCTGACATGTGAATCTAATGGTCTGCTAGTCCCTACCCAAACATGTCAGATTCCACACCGCCTTATTATTCCTACTTCTTTTCCACATTTTTTTTGTTTTCCAATAAGAGTGTTGCTTAACCATCTAGGAGAAATCTACTCTTAAAAATACTTTGTTGTGAAAATTTAAGCAAGCTTAAAGTACAGCTGTTTGCTGTACCTGTGGGTTTTTCAGCAACTGAACATCAACCCAGAAACAGAAGCTGCATTTACCTATCTTTTCTATTTCTTTAGACTCCCACCCCACACCCTCTTTTGTAAGCATTTGGGCCAAAGTTTCTGTTGTATAAGTGGTTTCAGTGGACTTCAATGAAGTTTTGCTCATTTGCACGAAAAGAAAATTTGGCCTTTTGGCCTTTTTTAGAACAGAATCTAAGGACCTGTAATCTATAACCCCAAACTGTCTCCCAGCACGGACATCTGATAGCCTTCTGACAGACTGCCAAACAAGAACAATTTGCTGCAGAATAGAGGAGAGAATGTGAGAGTTAAATGAAGGTTTACCAATAGTTTAAAATATTTTAATTCCCTCCCCCATCCGTCCCTTTCTCTTTAAGTGAATTCCCCCCGCCTTTAAGTTTTTAATCAATATTTTAAAAATTCTTGTTTTTGTGGCATACAACAAATGAATGAAGTCCCTGGCAAATAAGACCCAAGCCCATCTTAGAATAAAATAGGATAACTTCAAAAATTATAACACCCTAACAATCTAAACCAATCCTCATGATAGGCCTCTGCTAAAAATAAATAAATAAATGAAATGGTTTAGGTTAGATATATGAGACAGGATGTATCTTATCTATGAATTCTCATATCTCTGATACCCACTAAACTTCTGAGTCGGGGAATATGTGGTACAAAGCTGGCATAAACTTGGGAAATCTCTGGTTGCCCCGTAGGGCAGCTCTCCGTTTAATGTCACAATGAGGAACAGAGCTGAGGGGCCAGGAGAAGGAGATTGGAGTGGTGGATGTGGTCAAGTGCAAGACTAGGACAAAAATGATGAGGAAGGTAACAAGTGCACACTGAATGGTTACAACTGCAGAGTGTTAGCACATGGTTGTTCTGATGGATTCAGCAATTGCAATGCACATGGTTCAATTGATTGTGGTACAAATGAATCTCTGTTCAAAGTGATCAATAAGTATACACATATTAAGAGAAAAGTAAACTAGGAATGAATATCTTAAGGCTGTCTCCATTCATCTATTTACCAATGACAATTAATTCCAGAAGCCAAAACGCATCTTGATTGCTCAGAAGCCAAAGCAATACTCACCCAAATAAATAGTCGGTGTCGGTGTCATGTAAATATGATATATGGTATTCAATATTACAAATATTTGTTTCTTTCTCCTCAAGTACCTCATCAATTAACTCAAGCTTTCCAAACTACTTAGTTCAACCTCAGAGTCACTCTAGAAAGCACATAATTGAACAATGCTTATCACAGTAGGTCAGGCCCAACATGGTAGAGATAAAAGTGTTGTGGGACATTCCATGGAGACTGCTCTATCTTCCTTTTAAAAATTGCTCTGCTGGCAAAATATAAAGCATGACCTAAGAACACAGAACTGAAGAGAACAAGCACATTAGAGAAAAGACCAGAAAGAACAGTAGAATAGATTGTAAGAAAAAAAAATCTACTTAATTGACACCTGTTTGCAGTCTTAGAAAAAAAGAGGTCAAAGGTTAAATGGATCTTGAACAGGACCAAGACACATCTTCTATCCTATTCACTACACCGGTAATGCCAGCCGTGATGCCTCCTGGCATTCACTTCTGCCACAATCATCTCAATGCTTTTTTCCTCCCATTTTTTATTCTAGTCCATCAGTCCATTCCAGCACTCTAATCCTAAAGACTCTCAAGGTTTCATTTTTAAATCCACCCTTATTCTGTTCTCTCTGCTCCCAGAGCTCCCTGTCTATGTTGTCTTGTTTAGACTGCATCTTGTGCCTTGGACTTCAAAGTCTATTGTTGCATTAAAATGATGTCACTATGAGTGAGGGAACTTAAACTGCCTATGTTCTGTTCTGAGGATAAAGACATTCAGTTGCCAGATCAACAAAACAAAAATAAACAAAGAGGCACTTATCAGATTAAAGGATCTGATTTAATATTGCTGTGAGTACTGCTTGTATGAGAAGAGGACTTTTTGGGATATTCAGTCCAGTATTTCTATAACTAAAAATCACTTTTAAAAGCTAAATGAACCAAATGAAGAGAGCCTTGCAACATTGATATCACAAGGTAGAGAATCAGTGCAATAGCTGAAAATATGTAAAACTGCTCCTACTTTGAATTAGAGACGGGAGATTCAAGAGAACTCAATCTTTTTTTTTTCCCCCCATGCAAAAAATCCCTGCAAAGCCATTGGAAATCCACAATGCTTCTACTACAACATTTAGCAAACAGAGGAGAGAACTGAGACAAAAATTCTTGAACATGAGTAACAGAACCAGGAACTTTATTGTTTGATTAAATGTAACTACACAGAATGACAAGGAAATATAACTGGAGTCTCTGACTGTAGTATTTATTGAATAAAGGAAAACTATTTAGTTAGCAATGATTAATGTCTCAGTAAAATAACAATAATGGAACCTAATCTGGGGAAAAATAAGCCAAAACCTAGGTTAATAGAAAGCAGATGTTTTGTCAAAAATAGTTCCATAAAGCAGTTAATAGTAGACAACAAACTGATGTGAACTTGCATTGCAAAATAATGGCTTAAAAGACAATGTGATTGTGGGCTGCTTATGGTATTCAGACATGCATCACCATGAACAGCACTGAGAGACTGTGCCAACAATACAGCAAACAGTTCTGGTCACCTCAACACCGGAAAGATGCCAGAAAATTCTAAGACGTTCTAAGAGCAACAAAAATGATTAAATGGCCAGGGAAATGAGGGTTGAAGAGGTTACTAGTGCCTCTGCAGCTCTCAAGGGCAGGGAATCCTTTGGCGATTTCAGAATTGGGAGAGGAACACTTGTGCCACTGGTAAGGGAGGGCACGTCTTGCCTCTGCTATTCCAGGTAGGGCCATGCCGTGCCCTCCAACCCCCACCACCCCCATGCCATGTATTTACTTAATTTGGGATTTTACTTTACTGATTTATAGAAATCCAAGATGCAGGCAGAGATTACGTCACACGCAAAAGAGATTAGATGGCCACAGTCAAAATTAATAAGTGCTGAAAAGCAGGACAAATCCATAAGGAGTCAAATAAATGAGCTGTGTACTAGTACATGCTGCTTTGGGACAGTGCAGATGTATGCCCTGACACCACTTGAATTTAAAATAAGCCACTAATAATTTAGGTTACTTTTCAAAATACACATACTGTAATTCACAGGTGTGAATGATTTCCTGGCCTGAGTTTGAGCACTAACTTGCACAACAAATACAATAAACTTAATGAATCACAGTTCATTAAACACTGTGAACAGCAGAGGGATTCAGTTAAATTAAAAACTGTTGGAATCAATCTTTTTTTGTTTAATTTTTTGCTTAAAGCCCACGGTAGAACAGCAACTTTGGGTTTTTAAATATTGCATTTACAAATTAAAAGCCTGATTCTGAAAATCTATCACCATAAAAAAGAAAGGAACGATCATGCCAAAATTTAAGGATATAAAAAAAAGGAAGAACCATCAGGTAACAGGAATAAATTGTTATGCAGGAGAACAAACTATAATACCCAATAGTTGCCAATAACTGAAAACTAGGCAACCAGCCTCAGTAGACGCAGTGGTGGTTCTGAGAAGGAGAGGCCAATGTGGCTTTCTTTCAACCACTCTTCTCCATTAGCAGTTCCAACAGAGAGTCCAATTGTGGCCGGCTGCATAATCATGCAATTTTCTGAACAGATTCGATCAGGACCTGCCAGAGAAAAGAGGCTATACAAGTCTATGGGCTCTGACACGGATGTTGACTAATATGGTAAGATGTTGACATGATGCAGGAGTAATCATGCACTTTTGTTATTCCTTGGTTTTGTATGAACTAATTGAATATAAATGCTAGTGTGTTACATTAATTGCAAATGTACTGAGCCTTTTGCATAATTTGAACTCCCTTACCAAAACTGTCAGTGAGAATACAGAGTTGTAGCTTTAACTGTGACTATTATTATTTTTAAGAACCTGGTGTATTCCAAAAATAAACAATACATGCACAAGTGCACAGATGGCAGAAGAAGGAGTTTCTGCATGCTTGTGCAATATTTACTTTTTTATATGATTATGTGCATCTACTGAATTGCAGCATGTAGTGTGCCAAGATTTCCTGGTGTTTTGGGTTTTTTAATGTTAAAGGCCTGTAACTACCACTTCAGTATGCATAAATCATTAGGCTTTCAACGATTGTGCTCACTTTATCTTCTGGTTTACTTATTTCAAAGTAACAGTTTAGATTGAAATATTTAGCCATTCAATGCAATAGAACTGATCACGTATAGTTCAGTTGCTACTTATCTAGATGCTCTGTGTAGACCTGTGCTAATTAACAACAGAGCACTATAAGTACTTAGGGTACTTCTCAAATGTAATATCCATGAAATTCCTTTTTGAAATTGAATCGAAGTCAGGAAGGGAACCAGAAAGAGAGAAACAGAGACACACAAAAGGACAGCCTCACAGAGTGTGTGACTGGTAGTAAAACAATACTGTTTATGATGACACCCAGAAAGGAACATGTTAATCATGACACCTATTTATTTTTTGGCTATGGTATATATCAATATGGTAGTATAGAACTGGAGATAATTTTACTTGAAAAATGTAGTAATTACATAGCAAAATAGCTAACAATGTCTGTTCTCTACAGCAGAATGCAAATTAATTTATAATTATTGTTGGACCTACTATACAGTTATCTTTGGGAACATATGCAATAAACCCGATATAATTAAAACTGGACACATATTCTTATATAAATGCATAAAGTTAGGGCTTAGAACTGTATGTAAGTGTTAAATAACCATTGTAGGTACCTAAGTGCTTATTAGGTGACTAAGGACACATCAAGACTCTTAATTTTAGGAACCCATTCTTTAAAATTTGGATCATGGAATTCATAATCACAAAACTAATTGGTTAACATCCGAATTTCATCTGACAGGGTATGTCGTTTGTTTTCCTAGTCATTGAAGATTTACAAGAATTACATCTACAACATGTGTATATGTTAATTTCAAATTTGGCCAACTGTGGAAATGCTCCTTCCTTTCTTCCCACACAATCTAAATCTTCTCTAAAGAGGTGAGTTGTGGGATTCCTGGGATCATGGTAAACAGGAGAGTTCATTCAATTCTCAGGACCATCCTTTCCTTCATGTGGGTATGCACAACCCATCAGAGAATGGAGGAAATCTGGTACAAGTCATTATACTACTGCAGAGTCCTAGGGACACTTTCTATTCCCCCACACTGCAAAAGATGGGGTTGGAAATTTTTAGACTACATTGCCATTTGCTTTTTCCAGTTTCAGGTCTTTGCTCTATTAGCCAGGGAAAAACCACTAACTTGAGACTAAGTTCCCTGTAATAATTCTTCTGTGTAAAACTGAGAGCAAACATCTTGGAAATAACTTCCTTTATTAGGATAGCATGTTCAGCAAGTCCCCTATCATTGCTCCCAATGATGTGATTGCCATATATGGCAATTGGGCTGGGCAGAGTCTCAGATTCAATCTGCTCCTGGGAAGAGGGCATTTACTGAACACCTAATTTAGTATTTCTCAACCACCAGGCACAGAGGTATTTAGTTGTAGAAGGAAATAGTTTTTGTGGGTCCAGAATAGAGGAAACAATGTGAGTTTGGCAGACAACTGTTTTGCTGACATCTTTACAAATTATTTTACTTTACTACTAAAGTAAAGCTCTACATGGCTTTTGGCCTTTCTCACTTTATCCCTACATGTTCTGACCTCAATAAGGTAGCTTTCTTTGCTAATCCCTCCCATCTTCCACTCCTTGTAGGCTTTCTGCTTTTTATTAATCACCTCTCTGAGTTGCTTGCTCATCTAGCTTGGTATACAACTCCTGCTATGATTTTTTCCCTTTTCTTGGGATGCAGGCTTCTGATAGTTTCTGCAACTTTGACTTGAAGTAATTCCAAGCCTCCTCTGCCTTCAGATCCACAAGTTCTTCAGTCCAATCCACTCCCCTAACTAATTTCCTTAATTCTTTAAAGTTAGCCCTTTTGAAATCAAATACTCTAGTCCCAGATCTATTTTTGTTTATCCTTCCATCTAGTTTGAACTGAATTAGCTCATGATCACTCGAACCAAGGTTGTCCCCTACAACCATTTCTTCTATGAGGTCCTCACTACTCACCAAAACCAAATCTAAAATGGCATCCCTTCCTGTTGGTTCTTCAACTACTTGGTGAAGGAATCCATCAGCTATCACATCCAGAAAAATCTGGGCCCTATTACTATTACTATTACTAGCACTTCTCCTCCAGTCTATATCTGGGAAGTTAAAGTCTCCCCATGATCACACAATTCCCATTAGTGTTTACTTCATTAAAAACATTAAAGAGGTCTCTATATCCAAATCAGATCCCGTCGGTCTGTAGCACACCCCAAGCACTATTCTCAGGGGAGGCTCTAGTAGCTTTCTTTCCCAATGTGATTTTTGCCCACACATACTCTGTCTTATCCATTCTATCACTTCTTATTTCTTTACAGTTTACTTCATCATTGATATACAATGCTACTCCACCACCTTTGCTTTTATTTCTGTCTATAGCCTTCAATACCTGTACTCCAGTCATGACTACTATTCCACCATGTTTCTGTTATCCCTATAATATCCGGTTTCACTTCCTGCACCAGTAGCTCTAGTTCCGACATTTTGTTTCCTAGGCTCCTCGCATTAGTGTACAAACATCTTAATTTTTGCCGTTTGGCTTCACTGACATTTACCTGATTAGGAACAGACATTCTACCACCAGTATCACCTATTAGACTGGTATCTACACTACCCTACCCATGGCTATATCCTTTCTTACTTTGTTTTCTTCTCTCTCAATGTTAATTCCTGCGTGGAGATTACCTGGACATCTCCCAACCATCTCCCCCAAATTCCTAGTTTAAAGCTTTCAGTCAGTTCAGTTCTGAACCCTGTTTAATCATATTCTCTATACTTTCTAGTGTCTTTGCACTAAACTTCAGCATTAGTCATTAGACAACATAGCTAATCTCAAACTTACAGTCACATCTATAAATCCAAGTGAGAGTGAGACTTTAGCAAAAGGTACTCCTCAAGGCCTACTCAAACGTGAATGAATGAAGGCAGGTTCTGCCTGTCTTGGCTTGACCGCTTCTATACTAAGCTCTAAGCTAAACTTTTTCCTCCACAGACTGATCTAACAGCAGATTATACTCAATGCTTAAAGTTTATATAGAAGTGGAAATTTATGTAAATTACAAATAAAAAATGGAAATGCAACATAGCACATTTTCTACCCTTCTGCTTTTTGGGGGGCCAGTCCAATGATGACACACACTCCCACAGGAACTAAGGACCACCACTAATTCACAGACTTTCACTTCAAGTACAAGGTGCACTTCTTCCACTGTGCCTTCTCTAAGACAAACATATAGTAACATGCGTATTACCCCCTCCCCCCAAATAAAACCCTATCAAAACAAAACACTACCTTCTTCACACAGACCTATATCTCTGTGAAGATGACAGAAAGAACAAACCACACATGACTGATATCAGTCACATTACTTAATATACTACTGTAAGGCATACACATACTGTGGTGATAAGGACAATATAAGAATCTATATAGAACAGAATTCTGAGCAGAAATTCAAATTGCTCAAATAAAATCTGAGCTTGGATTTCAGAATGATGCTTAGATCAGCTGCTCCCTTTTGAGTACTAATGTTCCATAGAGAACTCAATGAAATAAGTCTCCATGTTTAGAACATGAAAATAATATTAATGTCTTTAACATTATCAGCTGCGTACACCATGGTGAATTCTTTATCCTAAATCATTGACTCTGTAGTCAATGATGTGTGGCATGTTCCTCATTAAGTGAGATGTCATATAACTCAACAACTTTTGCTATTAAGGCATCACATTAGCATTGCTCCAGTACAAGGCACAAGGGTATTTTAACAACATATGAATAACCACTCTCACTTAAGATGTAATCAGAAGTTTAATGCACACCAACATTTAAGTATGATTACCTAAATATTGCCCCTTCACATTCTGAAAGGGTAATAGCGGAAAAGCAGTATATGATACTTACTGTCTCTCTTGCATTTACTAAGTAATTTCATGTAGGTCATTTGTCTTTAGCACTGCATTTTAGACAAGGGCAAAGGCAGAAAAAACAGACACAAGCCTATTCCAAGATATTTGCAATGTTTAGATGAGCCCAGGAAGATGCTTCTTTCACATGTTATAAAAAGCCATACTGCTTCTTGAACTACACAGAATATGTACTATGAAAAAAGCGAAGTATTTATACAATGCCGTTATCTTTAATTACCGGGACAATTCTTTTAAAATTATTATAAACCAAAACTAAAGTTTTAACATTAAAAAAAATGCAACCAATTAGTTAAAACACAAAAACTTCTGTGGAACTATGAGCACAAATTTATGCAATAATATAAGTGTTTGGAGGATTAAATCTAATAATTGGATTTAGCAAGAAAAATCCAAAGTAACAGCATAAACTGAGGAATAAAAAACATGCTATAAGTGTTAGGGAACTGGTTTATATAATAAAAAATGTCAACTGAAAAAAACCTAGAAATTAGTCTGCAGCACATAAGTATTTTTCTTTCTTTCAGAAGTAGACTGTTTATTATAGAACGAGTACTTTAAGTAGCTCACAAATTTTATATTTGCAATAGATTTTTTTCTTTTTATAACAGCAAAACTTAAAAAACCTCCATGTACTTCAAATAAAACATACAATGAAAGAGCATTTGTAAAAATAAGGGGTGAGAAAAATCCCATGGTAATGATTTTAGTACTTGCATAACCTTTGTATATTCATGTAGATGAAAGAGAGGTCATTTTGGAATAGTGAGGTCATACACAGAAATGACTTCTTCATGAATATATTTTGTAAAATTTGTCTTATTTTTTTCTCTTTCAACACAGGGTTTTATCACTGTGCCCTACAGGCATCTGAATCCATTAATTTCTTTGAATGGCTGTGGTTAGACTACTATGTTTGAATACACTATCTTCAGTGGGAGGTGGAGAGAGACAGGCAGCAAGTGTCTGTTACCCGGCACTAGTACTACAGCATAAATTCTCAGTGCCACACGGTGGAGTAAGAAGCACATGGAATTTGTATTCAAAAGGTGATCCAAAGCAGGGCTCAAATAGCATATATCTAACACTGAAAACTCCCCTTTTCTTTTGCCATCTCTCTGCACGTATCAAAGTAATCACTTTAGTTTAACAAGAGGAGCTGCATTTCACTTCATTTCCTCTCAATTTTAGCCCTGGGTTTGAATTTAGGAACCAAACATTAAAAAAACCTTGACATCTTTCTGATCAAAATTCCTTCTGTTTTTCTAGGAATGCAACATACTTTACTGAAGAGTTTATTTTATAGTCTCTGGGTTTGATTAACCATCATTCATTAATTATCCTCTTCCCTGGAAAAAGAAGGGCATTCACTCTAAAGGAAAGGCAGGTAGCAAGACAACCACTGTTTTGACCTGGGAGTTCTATCATGAAGGAAAAGCTCTGATCTCTTTGTAGGAGGTGTGCCAGCAGAGACTCCTCAGTAGATAAGCCAGTACCTTAGCCCTGCCATTCACTGGTGAGATGAATCAGGCTAATTTACCCATTTAAAATGTATTGTACATTTTATTTTCCTATAAGGATTTTAAGGAACTTCAGACTGAACTTCAGAGAACAGTAATATTTGAGTTCAATCTGTTCTGATGAGAACTTGGTTTCCTCAAAAGATTTTACCTGCATCTTAAAATGAAATTGTGAAGGGGAAAGAGTCAACAAATTCTGGGTTGTTTGATTTCACACCTATTACCATTAGGTAAGTTCAACATCAGACATGAGGCAATAAATTCATATGCAATACAAATGTTTTGGAGGGAAAAAAAAGGAGTTTGCCCATGTAAACAAAAATATTTCAGCTTAAATGTTGGTTAAAGTATTGAAATATTGCTTCTTATATAAAACCTGAAACACCATCAATACTACATCTGTGCATGCATCTATGCCAGTTTCTAAAGGATGAATAAATTACAATTTATTTTTATCAGAGCATATTTTTGAAAAGGTCTACAAACAGCAATGTCAAACAGACAATACTGAATGTTTCCTAAACTACTAATCTTTAGAGAGATAGATTTAGAAGATGAAAATCATACCAATGCTCCCTTGACAAAGGCTGGTTTAAGCCCTGAGTTACCTGATAATACTCTGTTGATCAAAGTTTTAGGAGGAAGAACAATAAATTTAAAGGGACAGTAGTGGGTAAATACTATAGTTTAGGACTGAAATTTGATACACGAGGTGTAAATCATCTAAGCCTGACTCTACTCTTCCACTGGTGTAAGATGGGAACAACTCAACCAGAGTCAGTAATTAAACAGTGTAAAATTAGGCTGAGGGCAGAATAAGGCCTGGTATGGTCTAAATATTTGTTTTTGGTTTTAAATTACACATATTTTTGATGGAATTTTTAACTATTTAAAATTATTTTTTAATATAAAAGACACAGGGCCTGATTTCCAGAGTTGTGGTGGAACCGCAGTTCCCTTTGACTTCAGTGGGAGCTGTGGGAGCTCAGGACATCTGAAATCAGGCCCACAATGTCTTTTCTCCATTTTTGTCTGTATCTGAGACCAACTCTTCAAAACTTCTCCCTGCAAGACATCTGTACTTAGGAATCACTATTTCCAACAGAAAATGCAATTGGCAGTAGCCTAACAAATCCTTACAATCCATACATACTTTTCCATATTATTTTCTCCTGATATTATCATACTTTTTATTAAATATCTAATTACCTGAAAAGCTATTTGATTTCCTATAGTACAATTTGAATACTTTGGTATTAGAAGTAGCAGGCTTTATTTCAACTTACTTTTTTTGTTTTGTTTTTTAAACAGGGCTATGGATAAATGTTATAGTGAAAATAGTTGAAAAGTACAAACTGGTGTTAGATATGGTAAATGTGCTCTAGGTTCAAAGCCTGAACAAATAAGTTGTACGAGGGGAAGGAAAGGATGATTTTCTTTTAAACTTGTCTGAACTGAAGAACTAAAATGTAAGGATATTTATGTAAATCAAAGTAACAATTAACCACAGTACCTGTGATTAGATAATTCAGTAGCAATCCATATGCCATCTAATTGGCTTTACAAATAAACCAACTAAAAATAAAAAGAAGATGATGAGTAAATTCTGGGATAAGAAAGATTGGATTTTAAAGAGCCACTTTGTTTTTCATTGCCATTTTAATGTTACTGCATAATCTTTCATGGCATTAAGGTTCTTTAAATCATCTGGATAGGCACAGGTGAAAAAGTTGAAAGTATGATTTTATTGGTACATAAAAGTATCAGAGTACATAAACAACCTCCTTTAAATAAAAATAATGAGGAGTCCTTGTGGCATCTTAGAGACTAACAAATTTATTTGGGCATAAGCTTTTGTGGGCTAAAACCCACTTCATCAGATACATGGAGTGAAAAATACAGTAAGACGACTATATATTATAGCACATGAAAAGATGGGAGTTGCCTTACCAAGTGTGTGTGTGTTGGGGGGTGTCAGTGCTAAGGAGCCAATTCAATTAAGGTGGAAGTGGCCTATTCTCAACAGTTGACAAAAAGGGGTGAATACCAAGGGAGGGAAAATTACTTTTGTAGTGCTAACGAGGTCAATGCAATCAAGGTGGCCCATTTCCAGTAATACTTCTACCTAAACTATATCTATCTATAAAAACCTGTTGCAAGTTCATCTTTTTAATTTAGAGCATTACAAAAATTCTAAACCTCTTATTTAAAAAAGAGACAGAAAGCCCACCACTCTTCAGTGATTCAGAAATCCGGTGTGATTAACAAATCAATTCAAGACCATTAACCCACATGTAACTTACTTGTGCTTCCTGAGGGACTTGTGCAGCATCAACTCTCTCTGCAATGTAGGCTGTTAATTGTCTGTCAACGAAGGCAAGAGACTCTTGGATCAAGCGAAGGGTTTTGTCAATTTCCTGGGCAGACTGGATACTCTGTTCAAGAACCTTTTGTCTTCTCATAGCCTAAAGACAACAACAAATAAACAAACACATACATAATTCATAGAAAATGTACAGTCACAATATTTTTGTTCATAAACATAGGCTGCAGTATAAATCAGGGCTCCTGACTTTTTCACAGCCACCTTTTTGTAAGATAAATTTCGCCTCTTTTTGCCACCCATTCAGCTCTTGTTAAAAGAATTAGCACAGAAAAACTCTAAGGTTTGAAGGACCCCTAAAACCCAAAGCTAGAGTGAAGAGGAGACAGCAAAACTGTAAAATAAAACCATCCTCCCTGATGCAGTGTTCCACACAGAAGCCTGATGGGCCTCCTGATCTCATTATATAGTTCAAGAGATTTTGTTTACTCAGAATGGGTTTACTGTCATCACAATCCAATCCAAGATAATCCATTCCAGCAAGTGAGAGGAATAAAAGATCTCTCAAGAAGGAACTCTGACATGTGAAATATAAATAGTTTCCTGGAGTAGGGACTGAATGCTAACTGTGAAAGGACGATTGAATCCTTGTCTTCATTTTTAAGGCCCTTTGTGGTCTATCCTCATCCTATATAATCTCTTTTACCCTGTAGAAATGCAAACCCCTGGTTAATCATTGTCAAGTGTTTTGTAGGCATAAAGCCAAAAGTGGATTTTAAGGAAAGATTAAAGGACAGTAATGAAATAGCCCAGGGGAATGCCTTCCAAGCATAAGGGGCAGCATGAGAGAAAGTATAATGATGCTTGTCAAATTTTGAGAAAAGCACTCTCCTTCAAATCTTCCCTTACAACCCATTTATGCCATTATGCCTACAAAACACTTGATAAACCAGCTAGTAAGCTGTGACTGGTGCTTATTATGCCGTTTGTAATTATCTCCCCATTACCTTCTGTTTGTTATATCCACTTGTAGTCTCCCATAGTGAACTTAGATTGTAAACTCTTCAAGGCAAGGACCCCATCCCTTTGCTATATATTTCTTCAGTGCCTAGTACAATGGGGCCTAATCTTTTCCATGCCATGCTACAAATATGAGACAAACAACAATGATCCCAGTCTTTGTTGGGGATCATTAGCTTTTCTGTGTGGAAGTCCAGCCACATTGCTACCCATAATATAGCAGTGACTAACTTTCCTTGTAAATTATGAATTGAAGGGGAAGTAAGAGAGCATTGGGGGTGGACTATAGTGTTGTCTGGTCCTGGGATGTGGGTGTTCACATCAAACACAGATTTGTTTGCTGAGCAAGGGATAGTTGCATTTTATTCTGACTCCATAGCTACCTTCAGTTTTTAGGACCCAATGTCTTTTGTCAAAGAGGTTTGAAATATCTATCAGACAATCAGCTAGTGTTTTGTGTGTGTCTGTGGTAATAATATATTCTAAGTGGAATTCTGGTACTTTCAGGTCCTTACTTTTAGTCAATGAGACAGAGTTATTATTCTGAACACCCTCACTGGCTGATGTTAATAGTGAAAGGATAGGGTACCCTATCAGTATTTACTATTTTGGCTGTTTGTAAGATGCTTTGTACTATTTCTAAACAGCTTATTAGATAACAGCCCCATGGTTGCCAGTTCTAGGAATTTTCCATAGAACAGAAAAGCTTTGCAGGTTGGATCAGTGTTAATGTAAGCACCTGAGCTACTAAAGTAAGAACAGATTTAAAAATTTTATTAAAGCTAATGTTAAAAAATTATATGGTACACAGGTTAAGAAAAGAGTGTCTGTACATCTGGATATAGTGCTTAGATTATCCACCAATACATCAGCAAATAAATCACTGAAGCAATGTTACTTCATAATGTACCACTAGATTTTGCTACTTTCATGATTTTTACTTTCATCTGCTTTGAGGTTTTACCTTTATCTCATATAATGTGAATATGCACATTTTCTAGAAAGAGACATCAAATTCTTAGAAGCCTAATCTGTCTTTTATTAAAAAGGGTAAGTTCGGTTTTGAAAACTGTCAACATCTATCATTTACAAAGACAGTGGCTGAAATGAGGACCATAAAGTAATAGCTAGAAAAGCCAGGAGGCAGTGGTGGTGTTTTCCGCCCACCGCCCCATTGTGTGCATACCCATGCATAAGATTTCACTTCAGGTTTCAGATGCTAAAATAATAGCCATCATCCAAATTTGTTATATAATGTACTTAGAGTGTAAACATAGGGGGACAGAGGTGCCATACTGGATTGTGTTTATACAACACGTAACACAATGGGGTCCTGGGCCATGACTGAGGCTCCTTGGCACTATACTATAGTAGTATCATTACTGGGAGTAAATTAACTGCAGTGAAAATTATTAATTAGAACAATTAGAACAATCTAAAAACATGATATAGATTTTTCAAGGTGTATGCACCAGTGAAAAATAAAACACTCAATAACAGTACTTAAAAGGACACTCTCCAGGCTAGCAGTCCTAAAATGAAACCTGCATTACCATTTCCCCACACTGCTTCATCTCTCTAAATACCTTAAGAAGTTCCACCTTCCCTGAACTCAAATTCTACAAAATAACCAACCACTCCACATAAGATGAAAACAAAGTAAGCTGGTAAAGAAAGATTTCTGTTTTAAAGTTAAATTGGGAACAAGTTATATTAAAATATGTTAATGTTTCCTTTTAACAAATTATAACAATATGTATTAGAACACAATAACTTAATTCTTAATTTAATAAATAATAGAACTACTTAGTTTATCCCCCAGAATAGAAGCTACGTTTCAGGACCAGGATGACAGATGCATTATACGTGAAACATTATTTTATCTATTCCTTAAACTGAACTGCAGAAATAACATTGTGCAATATTTGCTAACTCTTTTTTTGAATGCTACAGAAAGAAGGTTGTTGTTCTTAAAGTATGTAAACAGGGCTGAGCTCTTTTGAAAATCCATCCTAACTGTAGGTGCTGGGCACTTAAATCTGCCCCTAGGCTCTTTTGAAAATCTAGCTCACAGTGGATACCATTTGAGAGCATCTGAGTACTTTGCTATACACTAGGATTTCACATACTTTGTGTGCTCTCTTTAATGCTGGGAAACTCTTTGCTAGGTTGGGCTGTAACCTTATGTTTAGGAATAATGGCCTAGGAAAAGCCAGCATACATACAGGGGAAGTGTATTGCCAAGGCATGGACTTGAGATCAACAGTGGCCACATGTGCAGGAAAATGAGCAAATACATTTGAAAACTGTCTTTTATATATAGCAAGATAGTGAAGAAATTAAATATATTAATTGAATATGTTTTTAGTTTTTTAGGCTGAACTACTTTTTTCTTTAGGTGGAAGAACACCAGCACAAAGGAATGGCTCAGCACCACAGTGTATAAATAGGTCTGAGAGCATAACAAGAGGCTGTAGCCCTATCATCAGATCACAGACAATAAAGCTGAGGGCTCCAATCTGTAAAGCAACATCTCCAACAGTTTATTGGTAAATGGGAAGTTTCAGGGCAAGCGGTAATTGTTTAGATATTTGTGACCTAGAGAAATGTTGACAGCTGTCAAGAAAAATAAAAGCAAAAAAAAAATTTAGGAAACCACTGAATGAAAATGGAAAGAAAAAACATGTTAATTACTAAATTTTTCTGACAGTCTCAATAGCCATTTTATAGATTTTAAAATGCTTTAGCATAAAATTATTATTTTCTTTGTAGTACAGAAGATAACTGACATCAATGTATAATTCAATATCTGGAAAACTCAGCAGACACACTAAATGTTAAATATATTCCATATAAAAACTTGACATTAAGAGAAATTAGGATGCACTGTGAAGCATTCAAATATAAAGAAATCTGACAGTTAAAGGTGCTCACTCAATTTTAACACTATACCCCATGCCTCTTGATAAAATCCCTTTTGGTGTACATTATGATGTAGCCTTTTAATACATGTTCACTTATTGCTGTATTTATCAAATAATATAATTCACCTTTTCAATAACCTTAGTCGCACAGGTAGTTTCATATATATTATGGAGGTTCTAGTCAAAGTTTCATAGTAAAGGAAAAAAGAGTTTTACACTTGAAGAATGTAATCTCTGTGTTATCTGTGAAAAATACAGCATATCCACTCCCAAAATGCAGCACTTACTCTTTGAATACAGAATGAATTTTCTCAGAATTCAAAAGTAACTTTATTAGTGTATGATTTGAAATTAATGAAACATCTGTCAGACTTTTTTGTCCTGTGTCATCTCAGTAATGGAATAACAGACACTTCAGACTTCTGAAATGGTTAAAACTCATGCATATTTTCTGGTTATCGGATGGTGTCAACCCAGGGCAGAGTCAAGGTTGTTTGCATGCCTTAACTGTGCATTTCCATATCTTAACATATTTGGGTTTATTTTAAATTTAACTTAACTCTTGGTTTATGATGTTTGTTATTAGGATAATTACATCTCTCTATTTTTTCTTCTACTCCAAATTACTGATATACTCTCAACCTTAACTAAATTTTAACTTAGTTTTTGTCTGGGAGTAGATAAGGTTATTTTGGTACTTTCATTATAAACACAATTTTCACATGCTTTCAACATTTTGAAATAGTCAACTTTGGGCTGATATTTTCTATGCCCTCAAGACAGAAGTAATTCTCTCAGAAACTTTAGCAATATTTCTTACTCTATTTTTGAGCTAAGAGGCTACAAAATACAACTGTCTGGAAATAAAAAAAATACTCCTGATCTCTTGTTTCCGTGGTGATAGACCTCTTTATTCATTCTGTGTTCCAAAACTGACAAATATTGCAAGAAGGACATCCTGCTGTCCTGGGGATTATTACTGTACAGAATGAGGCTAATACTGCCAGTTCTCCAAAAGTCCTAAGAGGAGCCAAGTTAGCAGTCCGTGAAGAGATAATGAGAGGGTCGGTGGAAAGGAAAGATATCCCTACTTACCACAAGAGTAGAACAAAAGATTAAATAAACAAACAAAAATAAATAAATACAGCGCAGGGTTTGGAAAAATGGGCAGTGGGGATGGAGATTGGGGAGTGTTAAAAAATGGTATCTTGATGAGAAAAAGGGGTTGGCCCTCAAGAATAAACTTCCATTCAACTCAGCGCAAATCTAAATACGAACATCTTTTCCCAGCTTTATGGAAGTATATCCTCCCTTTCTAACAGAAATTTGTTGGGTAGGCTACAAGTCACTTTCAAAGTCCAGGGCCGGCTCCAGGGTTTTTGCTGCCCCAAGCGGCAAAAAAAAAAAAAAAAAAGCCGCGATCGCGGAAGGCGGCAGCTCCACTTTGCCGCTTTTTGCTTCGGCAGCAGGTCCTTCCCTCCGTGAGGGACCGAGGGACCCACCGCCGAAGAGCCCGACATGCCGCCCCAAGCACCTGCTTGCTGAGCTGGTGCCTGGAGCTGGCCCTGGGAATGTCATGACAGCTGCTTGCAGCACTTCAGGTTCTCTGGGCACCAGTATTACACATTTCCACCAGCTATATGTGAATCAGTCACTTGAAACGGCAACAGTGGGTATGCATATTGCTTATCCATCATGCCAAACACAATCAAAGGGAGAACTAAACACACAGTCTTCCTCTGTTAACTAAAGAAGACAAGGAATACAGAGATAACATTATCAGCCTCTGCAGATCAATCTCTCTCACTCAGTAACAGCACAATTTCTTCTCACGGAATCAGTCATATTGCAATAGGTTAGTTTGTTTGCTCAATTAGCTGAGAGTAAATATTTCACTGATAAGTTTTTGCTCACAATGAGATTATTGTACATTACCTGCACAATTATTCAAATAAAATAAACAGAGACACCTGGTTTAGATGTTAGCTAGTTCAAAATACAGTAACCTTGAACAGATTTGTTACACTGTGCCTGGAATGCATTATTGTGCAATGACATCGCATGATCCTGGAAATACAATTTGAGGATACTGAGAGGATGGAAAATTCAATTTTGAGGAATCTTCGGAACAAGAAATGCAAAACTGGTTTCTCTAGTCAAACATTTAAAAAAGTGGATTTTGTTTTGGGGAAAAGATAAGGTAACTATTAGGGCTAGTAGTTAATAGTATGACTGAGTAACTTAAGTCAAGTATTGTTGTAGTCTTGTAGGTCCCAGTATATTAAGGAGACAAGATTGGTGAATGGACTCTTAGAATATGGGCTACTTATGCTAAATTATCTGTTCGATTTTGTATGTAGCTGTGACACTCTGAGTACCTTTCCCAGACCTGAAGAGCAGCTTTGTGTAGCTTGAAAGCTTGTCTCTCTCACCTACAGAAGTTGGTCCAAATAAAGATATTACGTCATCCACCTTGTCTCTCTAACTTGAGTAAAATAACTTTTCTATTGGATTACTATGATTTTTTTTATCTTCAGATACAGTTTTTAGAGTTGATATTGTTTGTTAAATGTGAGACCTTCCAGTTTTAATCAGGAACAGGAAGCTTGATAGATAAATACAAGACGACTAAAAGTTGACTGCAACTGTAATACTTTTGAAACATTTTTTCCTCTTCACTTAAAATGAAAGTATTAGTATGGCAGTCTCATTTTTTTCATATCTTTTATCTACAGATTGATCAAGACCTTCTCTGGAAGTCAGGCATTTCACACTGCCTCTTCGTAAGTAAATCTTCAAAGCCCTACAATTGGCACATGAAATTGATTCAATATTCATGGTTTAAGTATCATGGAGACTGAACAGTATCCCGCCCCCTCCCTCAGTGAGACAACCTGAAGACACTACTCTCTTCATTGATAACACTCAGAGCACTCCCAATTTTGTTCTCTCAGAGATACAGCAGCTGGAGAATATATAGCTAGATCTCCAGGGAACAGGCTTGGATTCATACAGAACTTAAAAAGCGACAGAGACCTGTGGCACCTTATAGACTAACAGAAGTATTGGAGCATAAGCTTTCGTGGGTGAATACTCACTTCATCAGATGCATGATCCAGACTAACATGGCTACCCCTCTGATACAGAACTTAAGTAACTCAGAGAAGAGAATAAAAAGGACAGGTAGATAGCTGTTCCCATTATGAAATATATATAAACAGGCTGCAAGTCACACAATGTGTTCTTTGTTAAAATAAATTGAAAAGAAAACTTCACTATCACAGAAATGCCTCCTTGGTCTGAACATGTGGAGGAAGGTGGAAAGCTTTGATGGACAAGCAGGGATCCTTGTACAGGAGGGGATGATGCCATCTCCATGTTCCCTTCTCCTTGGTCCCTCATAATGGGAGAGAATTTTTCTCCCTGGCAACAGAAATTGGCAGAACAGAACTGGCTGCTTGGAAAGGAGCAGAAGGAGCCTAATTAGCTTCCTGGAATAAATAGCCACACCCAGACCAAGCAACCACAGGTGTCACCCATTTTGGATTCCCCAGAGTGAAGTGGCACTGGGCAACTCATGTTTGGCCATTTGCATTTTGTGAGGCAGGCAAGGAATTTTTCCCTCACTGCCAAATTGGTCCAGTTAGTGTGGATTCTTCTGCTGGCAAGTGGCTTGGTAAGGGATAGTGATCTGATTAGGTGTCTCTCCACATTTTGGACTAAACGTTGGCAGATCCTTGATAAACTAGTAGAAAGGGTAGTGTACGATCAGCAAGAGGGGCGCTATATGTAGAAGAGGTGGGCTGCAAAGTCTGGTGAAGATAGCGGGGACTGTATCCTAAACCCTCACAAGAGTTAGCGGGGTCTGGGATTTAAGTAATGGTACTGAATATGTTAGGCTTTGTTTTGGAAAGCAGGAAGGCTAAGGTTGGTCTTCCCCTATGGTTATGCCCAGGGCAGCTCCAGCCTCTTTCTCGGGGTGGGGGCTGAGGTGGGCTGCACAGAAAATTGGAGGGGTGGCACTATACATTTGGTGGGCAGACATACTTTTTTTTTTTTAACAATACACACGTAAACATATGTTTACCTAGGTTATCCTCAAAGGGGAAAAAATACAGACAAAAGTGCAGGAGACTGTATCTGTGAGAGAGAGAGTGAGTGTATGTGTTGAAGGGGCTATGTGAGAGTATGTGTGGTTGTGTTTGTTGGAGGGAATGTGTGAGGGAGACTGTGTGAGAGAGAGCGAGTGTGAGTGTTGTGGGGAGTAAGTGAGGGAATGAATGTGTGTGTATGTGTTGGGGGTATGTGTGGGAGGAGGAGGAGAGAGAGAGAGTGTGTTGGTGGCAGTGTTGAACGAGACTGTGTGCCTGAGTGAGTGCGTCGGTGCACTGTCTCTAAGCTGAGCACTCACGAGTCTGAATGCTTGTTCAGTACAGTGGTAGTCGCAGCTCCTAATCCAGAGCCAGAGGCACCAGCACAGACAGGCTCCCTGTCCCCCCATCCCTGCTCAGCAGAGACCCACTTGGGCGCATCCATGTCTAGCATCAGGTGAGCTCCCCCAGAGCCATGCCAGTAATGGATCAGCTTCCCAAAGAAGGGGAGACTACCACAGCACTGGGAGCTGGGCAACAAGAGAGTGGCAGCTGTTGGCCAGGTGCCCAGCTCTGGAAGGGGTGGCTACAGGGGTTAAGGCAAATTTTGGGGTGGCTATAGTCCCCACAAGCCTCCCCCAGTGCCGCCCCTTGTTATGCCTACTAATACTGGTGTGAAGTTGGACCACTGTTGGTGCCAGTTAGTCACTGAGGGGAGTTAAACCCCTTAGGACTAAGTTCAATATAGTTGAGGCCTCTGCTTCAACCGTAATTTACCGCATAGTCTCTTTATTCCTGAGTGTGAATACATTTCTAAGCATTGTGGGGAAAAAAAAGCAATCAAAATATATCACTATGATAACTCATGTACAGTTGCCTTCAAGAATTCTTTTCCAATGTATTTTCTTGTGCCATCAGGAGACATGGACCAAGTTGCTGCCTTTTGAGCAGAGAACACTAAACCATGATCAGGGAAGCCATCTGTCATGTATCTTACATGATATCCAGGCATTTGGCAGCCTTGTAACATATTCCAAGATTTCAGATGGATTCCTGTCCATCTGACTTAGCTAAAGGAAAATGACATATGCAGGTATTCCACTTTTTGGCTAATATAGGGCACAGTTGCACTTCATGAGCGGGCAGCCAGTTGTCTCATCTCTCTGTTCCCTCTTCTGGATCTGAGTCCAATATCAGACCTAGCTCCCTCCCTACCCATCCTCCTTGCAGCCAGTTGCACACCCCAACACCCATTCCCCAGTCCCTGCCTCTGCTAACCAAACAGCCCTCTGTATCCCACAAAGTCAGGCACCTTCTACCATCCAACTGCTTTCTGCCCCCAGAAGTCCCAGCACTCATCCATTACCCAGAAGCCTCCTGCCCCAACACCTACCATCTACTTGCCACCCCAAAACTCCCAAGAACCAAAGCACCTTCTATTCCCCACCTTCCCTCACAGTGATCCGTTTCCTTTCCCCAGCACCATCTATTCACTAGAAGCTCTCTGCTACCGAGGAAGCCCCAGCAACCACTCATCTCCCAGTAGCTCCAGTACCACCAATCCTCATTCACCTATTTCCCCAGCAACTCCAAGCAGAGACCTAGGTAGCTACCCTACAGTTTCTTATTCAGACTCCTCTACTCATCTCCCCCTTGATAAGTTTGGTGAAGATCCATTAACTACCAATGGCCACTGCTCAGAGCAGATTATGTTGAGCATACACATACATTGATGGTTATATGCATATTATTTTCAAATATGATCATTTTATTTGAAAAAAGTACAATAGTTGGAGCAGAACAAACCTTGGCAACTTTCATTAATGATACTTTCATTAATTTTTTTCACACTCAGGGCTTAATTTTCCACTTTTTCAACTTTTATAGTCAATTCAACCTATACAATATGAATGCAAATATTTAGGGTAAGTGCAATATAACTTCTGCAGCTGGCCCCCGTCAGCTGACTCAAACTCACAGGGCTCAGGCTGTGGAGCTGTAAAATTGCAGTGTACACATTCGGGCTGGAGCCCAGACTTCAGACTCCAACCTCTACACTGCAATTTTATAGCCCACAGCCCAGGCCCCATGTCAGCTGACAGAGGCCAGCTGCGGGTGTTTTATTGCACTTGTAACTCCTTTGAGGTTTAGAAAGCATGGCCCCCTTAAATCTTTTTCCTAAGGGCGGGAAGGTGAGCAGTGAGAGAAAGGAGGGAAACTCCAGGATGTGGCTCTGGAGCTCCCGGGAGAGAGAAGGGCTGCAGCCCACAGGCCCTCACAGAGTGAAGCAGCAGAGAACCTGTCTGAAGCCTGGGAAGGACAGGGCGGCTGATCGGAGACAGCCCAGGACAGGAGCCAGGAGGAGCCCTGTGCCAGGGAGGAATCGCCCGAGGAGGACAGGCCGGAGCTGGACTCAGTATCATGGCTGCCCAGAGCTGCATGGGGCTGTGAGTACTGGGGCTTGTGTCTCTACATTGCGAATAAGGAGGGAGGTTGCTAGATATTTAAGTGGGGTGGTGGTTGTTCTGTGTGGCTTTGCAGAGAGCAGCAGAAGAGGGCACCAAAGGGGTTTGGAGGGCACTGGACAGGAACTTTGCTCAGGACTCTTGAACTCAGTGTGCAGACACATTGCTCGGTGTCTGCCCTTCCACACTGTGCTACCACTGGGCCTGTGGGGCCTTGGTTTGGATGCAATACTGTTTTACTGCTCCCCTATAGTTTCCCTTGTTGTTTTTCTCCTCTCATCCCTCTGTAAATAAATGTTTCCCTTTCTTATATCCATTGTACTTTTCCTGTGGGTGGGTGTGTTCACTCTGGGGGGGGTTGGAACAGGTGCCCCTGAGGTGGAAGGGATTTCTCCTGCTGCCTTCTCTTGGCCAGAGCTGCCTGCAGAGCAGATGCCATCTTGGCCATGAGGGTGCTAAAGTTACACACTGTAGACATATCCTTAAAGTACTTGAATTATACATGTCACAATGAGCTCCATCTATAATGAAATAAGAACCGACCATTGTTATGGTTCTATGCATAAGGGACCTGAGTGAAGTTGGAGAGTTTAACCTTTATGTTTAGAATTTCCCGAATTCTGATGGCTCAATTTATGAACCATAAAGTTGTATTAACCGTAACTATCAGCATACTAACAGTATCAAATTCCAATACTGACTGGAAACTAAAAGAAACACAAATCTAGACCAAACTATATTAGAAGGAACTGCTGCACATCAGTGCTAATATCAATGGATTTAAACAAAATCAAAAGCCTGAGAAAGGAAATGAGTACCCCTCCTCTACTGGTCAGTTATGACAGAGGTCAGAAAACCCTCAAGGAGCAATATTTCCAATACTCAGTACAACAGGTTGATTTGAGACTTGAAAGGTGGATTCTGTAGCTCAGCAAATAGGTTTGTTTGGCTGCCCATGATACAATCAGATACAGTAGAAGATAAAAATTAGAGAAGATATTAGTTTATTAGTGAAGAGGTTTTGCAAACAAGAAAACAGGAGAAAATAACTTTCTATTTCAGATCATTCCATTAAAAACCAGGAAGAGTAAATGAAGTTTCCCTTACTCTCCCACACTCTTATAGCAATGGAACAAATGCATTACAAATCAGAATTCAAGCTCTCACTTGGAGGGGAGAGGCAGGTGTTAGTAATGGGAGATTCGATCATTAGAAACGTAGATAGCTGGGTTTGTGATGACCAGGAGAACCATATGGTGACTTGCCTGCCTGGTGCGAAGGTTGCAGATCTCTCGAGGCATCTAGTCAGACTTATGTGTAGTGCTGAGGAGGAGCCGGTGGTCGTGGTACATGTAGGTACCAATGACATAGGGAAGGGTAGGAGAGATGTCCTGGAAGCCAAATTTAGGCTGCTAGGGAAGAGACTGAAATCCAGGACCTCTATGGTGGCATTCTCAGAAATGCTCCCAGTTCCACGCGCAGGGCCAGGTAGGTAGGCAGAGCTCCAGAGTCTCAATGCGTGGATGAGACGATGGTGTAGAGAGGAGGGGTTTACGTTCATTAGGAACTTGGGAAACTTTTGGGATGGGGGGAGCCTATACAGGAGAGATGGGCTCCACCTAAACCAAAGTGGAACCAGACTGCTGGCACTAAACATTAAAAAGGTTGTAGAGCAGTTTTTAAACTAGGAGATGGGGGAAAGCCGACTGCTGCAGAGGAGCATGTGGATCGAACACAGACTTCTCTTAGGAGAGAATCTAATGATAGAGAATCTCCAGGTTATAGTCAGGAGCAGAGGACTGAAAAGTATAATGTAAGGGCCAGATCAGATGATAAACAGTCACATAAAAAAGAATCTGGCACATCAGAAAAAGGCAGGCTAATAAACAGGGACAAGTTTTTAAAGTGCTTGTACACAAATGCCAGAAGTCTAAATAATAAGATGGGTGAACTAGAGTGCCTTGTGATAAAGGAGGATATTGATATCAGGCATCACAGAAACCTGGTGGACTGAGAGCAATCAATGGGACACAATCATTCCGGGGTACAAAATATATCGGAAGGACAGAACAGGTCATGCGGGGGGGGAGTGGCACTATAGGTGAAAGAAAATGTAGATTCAAATGAAGTAAAAATCTTAAGCGAATCCACATGTTCCATAGAATCTCTATGGATAGAAATTTCATGCTCTAATAAAAATATAACATTAGGGATCTATTATCGACCACCTGACCAGGACAGTAATAGTGATGATGAAATGCTAAGGGAAATTAGAGAGGCTATCAAAATTAAGAACCCAATAATAATGGGGATTTCAATTATCCCCATATTGACTGGGAACATTTCACTTCAGGACGAAATGCAGAGATAAAATTTCTCGATACTTTAAATGACTGCTTCATGGAGCAGCTGGAACGGGAACCCACAAGGGGAGAGGCAACTCTAGATTTAATCCTGAGTGGAGCGCAGGAGCTGGTCCAAGAGGTAACTATAGCAGGACCGCTTGGAAATAGTGACCATAATACAATAGCATTCAACATCCCTGTGGTGGGAAGAACATCTCAACAGACCAACACTGTGGCATTTAATTTCAAAAGGGGGAACTATGCAAAAATGAGGGGGTGAGTTAAACAGATGTTAAACAGAAGTGACTGAAGTGAAATCCCTGCAAGTTACATGGGCCCTTCTTAAAGACACCATAATAGAGGCCCAACTTCAATGTATACCCCAAATTAAGAAACACAGTAAAAGAACTAAAAAAGAGCCACTGTGGCTTAACAACCATGTAAAAGAAGCAATGAGAGATAAAAAGACTTCCTTTAAAAAGTGGAAGTTAAATGCTAGTGAGGCAAATAGAAAGGAGCATAAACACTGCCAAATTAAGTGCAAGAGTATAATAAGAAAAGCCAAAGAGGAGTTTGAAGAACGGCTAGCCAAAAACTCCAAAGGTAATAACAAAATGTTTTTTAAGTACATCAGAATCAGGAAGCCTGCTAAACAACCAGTGGGGCCCCTTGATGATCAAGATACAAAAGGAGTGCTTAAAGATGATAAAGTCATTGCGGCAAAACTGAATGGATTCTTTGCTTCAGTCTTCATGGCTGAGGATGTTAGGGAGATTCCCAAACCTGAGCTGGCTTTTGTAGGTGACAAATCTGAGGAACTGTCACAGATTGAAGTGTCACTAGAGGAGGTTTTGGAATTCATTGATAAACTCAACATTAACAAGTCACCGGGACCAGATGGCATTCACCCAAGAGTTCTGAAAGAACTCAAATGTGAAGTTGCGGAACTATTAACTAAGATTTGTAACCTGTCCTTTAAATCGGCTTCGGTACACAATGACTGGAAGTTAGCTAATGTAATGCCAATATTTAAAAAGGGCTCTAGAAGTGATCCCGGCAATTACAGACCAGTAAGTCTAACAGCAGTACTGGGCAAATTAGTCGAAACAATAGTTAAGAATAAAATTGTCAGACACATAGAAAAACGTAAACTGTTGAGCAATAGTCAACATGTTTTCTGTAAAGGGAAATTGTGTCTTACTAATCTATTAGAGTTCTTTGAAGGGGTCAACAAACATGTGGACAAGGGGGACTGGTGGACATAGTGTACTTAGATTTCCAGAAAGCCTTTGACAAGGTCCCTCACCAAAGGCTCTTACGTAAATTAAGTTGCCATGGGATAAGAGGGAAGGTCTTTTCATGGATTGAGAACTGGTTAAAAGACAAGGAACAAAGGGTAGGAATTAATGGTAAATTCTCAGAATGGAGAGGGGTAACTAGTGGTGTTCCCCAAGGGTCAGTCCTAGGACCAATCCTATTCAATTTATTCATAAATGATCTGGAGAAAGGGGTAAACAGTGAGGTAGGAAAGTTTGCAGATGATACTAAACTGCTCAAAATAGTTAAGACCAAAGCAGACTGTGAAGAACTTCAACAAGATCTCACAAAACTAAGTGATTGGGCAACAAAATGGCAAATGAAATTTAATGTAGATAAATGTAAAGTAATGCACATTGGAAAAAATAACCCCAACTATACATACAATATGATGGGGGCTAATTTAGCTATAATGAGTCAGGAAAAAGATCTTGGAGTCATCTTGGACAGTTCTCTGAAGATGTCCACGCAGTGTGCAGAGGCGGTCAAAAAAGCAAATAGGATGTTAGGAATCATTAAAAAGGGGATAGAGAATAAGACTGAGAATATATTATTGCCCTTATATAAATCCATGGTACGCACACATCTCGAATACTGTGTACAGATGTGGTCTCCTCACCTCAAAAAACATATACAGGCACTAGAAAAGGTTCAGAAAAGGGCAACTAAAATGATTAGCGGTTTGGAGAGGGTCCCATATGGGAAAGATTAAAGAGGCTAGGACTCTTCAGCTTGGAAAAGAGGAGACTAAGGGGGGATATGATAGAGGTATCTAAAATCATGAGTGATGTGGAGAAAGTGGATAAGGAAAAGTTATTTACTTATTCCCATAATACAAGAACTAGGGGTCACCAAATAAAATAAATAGGCAGCAGGTTTAAAACAAATAAAAGGAAGTTATTCTTCACACAGCGCACAGTCAACTTGTGGAACTCCTTACCTGAGGAGGTTGTGAAGGCTAGGATTATAACAGTGTTTAAAAGAGAACTGGATAAATTCATGGTGGTTAAGTCCATAAATGGCTATTAGCCAGGATGGGTAAGGAATGGTATCCCAAGCCTCTGTTTGTCAGAGGATGGAGATGGATGGCAGGAGAGAGATCACTTGATCATTGCCTGTTAGGTTCACTCCCTCTGGGGCACCTGGCATTGGCCACTGTCAGTAGACAGATACTGGACTAGATGGACCTTTGTTCTGACCTGGTACGGCCATTCTTATGTTATGTTCTTATGAATCTAATGAGATATTCAGGGGTTCATTCCCCACTCTGCTAAATACTCTTGCATAATCCCCAATTGATATTAACGGTGATGTCATGGGGTGTATGTACTTCAGGCTGGCCGGGCAGCCAAGGGATTAATGCAGGAACTGTCAGCCAAGGTTTACTGGCAGCCTTACAGCAGCTGGGAGAATAAAAGAGCTGAGAAGCAGAGGGGTGGAGCTGCTGCCGGAGGAGCAAGCAGTTTGGAAATGGAAACTCCTGCCAGCAAGCAGAGAGGGCATGACCAGATCTAAAGTCTGGAGAAGCCGACAGAAACCAAGGTAGATAGGAAGGAGCCATGGGTACACCAGGAGGAGTTGTTGAGGACTGATTCCCCCTGCCTGGTTTAAAGGCCCTGATCTGTAACCCAATGGAGTGGGGAGCCTGGGTTCCCCTATCAATCCCTCAGCTTTAAAAACTAAAGGGTTTTCCAAATCCCGCAAGTACCAAAACCCACAGGGATAAGGAGAAGAGCCCACACACCTCAGCTAGACTAACCCATTTCATAGCCCTGAATGGGACTACCATAGAGACTCAGGCAAAAGGAGCTGACTGGCCATCCTGCCAGATTAAGTAAACTTTGTGCAATGCTCTGTCTGACCAAAGGGGGTGCTGTTGCATCAGCACACTGGCTCACAAGTGGCTACATGTGCAAACCTCTCATGTTACAAGTTTCTTGAAGTACGGTAATTTGATATGACCTCCCAAATTACGATCACTCAAGTCTCCTTAGAGTCTAGCTCCCAGATAAAACACAGATCCATACCACAGACTGGCAAGTTAAAATTCATTTTCCTTTCATGGCAAAGGCAGTCTAGTTTCCCATGTTTTTCTCTTGCTGTCTCTCACACTTAGTACATCACATTCAACGTTTTTCATTGATTTTTCCCTCCACCAAAGTTTTGCATTTACTTTACTTTAATGTATGTTTGATCCACTCAATAAAGAGCAATGAAACATATTTTTTGATAATCCCATGATTTTACCTTCACAGAACACCAAAGTAACCAGTGCAATCTAGTCCCTATTATAATAGTGATGGTCCAATTGGATAATAAAGTCAGGCCACTTCCATTCCTGAAATATTTTTAGTCTTCATTTACTCAACTTTTCAAAATGAGAATGATAAATAAGCACTCTGGGATGGCATTGGAAAGTGACACAGAGCTGTGACTACCTGTAATTTTTTTTTTATTATTAGCTATCCTACATTTCTACTCATGTCAGACAGTGAAAAGAAACCACAGTAGCAGCTGTCAAAAGATTTTCACCTTACTACTTAATTTCAGAAAACCTTTCTTTATCACTTGCTTATTTCTCTGCTACCATTACAAACATACCCCATACTTTCATAAATATATTTTTCATTCAAACTAAACTACCTGTTCCATATAGACCTTAGTTTGAAAAATGAAACTTATTTTGTCAATTGAAATAATATTTAAAATATTTCCTGGCAACACGAGAGCATGATTTTTATTTTATTTTTTATACTAAAAGGATTTTAAAACTCTCTCTCTCAGAGAGAGAGAGAGAGAGAGAGAGAGAGAGAGAGAGAGAGAGAGTGTGTGTATATATATATATATATATACACACACACACACACACACACAGAGAGAGTGTTCTGAACAGATTTCTCAGTAAAAAGGATAAAGAATTTAGTAGGTTTTGTCAAAGAATTAGAAATAAGTGTTCAGTCTCAGTCAAAGCAGATTGAACGACTTCCACATCAAAAAGAATCATTATGAACTGTGTCAGATGCACAAATTTCACTCTCCTCACGTTAAATATATTTTCTTTATTGAAGTTTTCCGACGAAGCTATTTATTGACATGAGTGCTCATTTTATGACATGCTCGGCAGAAAATATACTTGTGAAAGAATATTACACTTGACATTTAATTTTGAAACAACAGTTGGCTTCCCAGGGGGAGTTTTGCCTGAGTAAGAAGTGCTGAATAGGGCTCTTTAATATTAAATTCACCACTGATATTTTTCAAAGGAAGACACTTGAATTTTGAAGTGTAAGGGCTAACCAAGCAATTCCCTTATTTCTAAAGTAAAACTATCTGCTATGCACTGCATAGTAACAATACAAGGAAGCATAGTAATACTGTATCTTATTGTTTTCAATTATCCTATACAATTAGGAGCTAATTTTATTTTTTTGGAAATTAGGTCAACTCCTAAAGTGCTAGTTGTTTAAGGCAAAAGAATGAAAAAATGGGATGATATATTATACGTACCTCCTGTTGCAGCTCTTCCCATCGAGTACTGAATTTCTCCAGTTTTTCATTGATCAATTCATCCAAGACTCCACCATCTGTTAAAGTCTGTGCCAGCTCCCGAATCTGATTACGGTTATCTTCTGGATGTTGCATTAAACTTTCCAGAGACTGGGGAAAAAACCCAAACCCAAAAAATCACAGTTTGTTCTCCTTTTTCTCAGACCAGCAGAAAAGTCTGAAGAGCACTCATCTCTCATTAATGTGTAAGAAAGAAACCCTCCATTTCAGACACAATTGAAATACAGACATCAGATCAAAGTATCAAACAATTTCATATTTATGCCACAAAGTACTGTGCATTATGCATTACTAAAATCATGCTTTAGCAACTAAGGCCTCAAGTCTAGCAAAGCACTTAACCACGTGCTTAAATTTAAACATGAATAATCCCATTGACTTATTTTCTGCATCCATGTAGGACAATAGCTCATGTCAATATGCCCATACCTCTTGGTGAAAAAATGTCTATTGAAATAGAAAATCAAAATTATATAAATAAAATCATAGCATCCTCCTTGCATTAATCCCATCAAATGTGATTTGTGCTTAAAATTAAGCATTTGCTTAAGTATTCTAACTGGATTGGGGACCAAGTGCAAAGTTACCATCCAATTAATTAATTGTTTTCTGCACTCTGATGCACTGAGAAGAAGATTTTATCCCAATCTACACTGGGATAAAAAACCTGCAGCTGGCCTGGCTCAGCTGACTTGAGTTTGTGGGGCTTTGGCTCCAGGGCTGAAAGATTGCTATGTAGATCCTGTGAGGGTGGAGGGTCCCAAAGCTAGGGCTCCAGCCTGAGCCCAAATGTTTACACAGCACATTTTAACTCCACAACCCAAACTCCATGAGCTCAAGTTAACTGACCCGAGCCAGCCAGGGCCAGGCAGTGGTGCTTTTATCCTCATGTAGACAAACCGAAACATAATTCTTAGATAGCCCATTGCCTTCATAAATAATGAATAAAGACTGAAAGGACCAGGCACTAAGGATAAAATATGGACCCCACTAAAATCATTGATGGTTTTGCCATTGACTTCAGTGGGGCCAGAATTTCTAAGAGCAGGATGTTTTATTATTATCAACATACATGAGAAATCAGTATTTTCACATGAGATTACTCTATTCCATTTACATGGTAGTTATCTGCCTAAAACATGCACACACATTAAAATCAAATTACGACTTCAAATAGTCTGGATCTTCCCAAATAGTTATGCAGATTCATGGTTTCTTTCATCTGCAATGGAAGGTTTTCCAAAGTGGTGTTGGTATAATTCAGTATGTGTCTTGATATTTTATATCAGCTAAACCAGCACTTACATCTAATGCCTCTGAGATCTCTTCTGCACCTCCTTGGATATTTTCAGTTGCCTTGAGTTTCAGCTCCATCTCATTCAACCATTTATCTTCTGCATCCAAGTAGGACAATAACTCACGCCAACATGACCATACCTCCTGGTTAAAAAAATGTACATTTAGATAGAATTTTTTTTTTAAAGAAAATCATAGCTGCTTCTTCCTGGCATTAATCCCAAAAAATAGGGTCTTCTCTCTCAGTCCTCTCCCTCCAAAGTTCTCTGTTCAATCTCATATCCTCTATAATACCACATGCTACATTCTTTCTCCATCCTGAGCAAGCAGATCTCAAAATTATTTTTCCACATGTACAGAACAAATGGGCTCATCACAAGTTCTTCATTTTGTACTTAAATAGTTTCATGCTTCTTTAAAAAATAAACTGATCACATGTCATTGTAGATAAAAGCAAAGTCAATCAGACATTTTTCAAATAATACATTCAAAGCATAGTTTTTTCCAGAGTTATTGGCATCTACGAGAGTTTCATGCATGTCCGGAGTGCTTTCAAGTGGCTGGTGGCTTCAACAGAAGGCCAATACAATAGTGGATAAAGAGAGTCTAGTGAAAAAAAGTTGATTTTAATAGAATCCTCACAGTTGCTCTGATTTTGAAAATGTCTATATTTTATTTAATCAATATATATTTGTTTCCAATTTTCTTCTAAGCCTTTAAGATGTAAATTTAACTTTTAAAGATTTATTCTAGAAAAAGTTATATGGGTTATCAATTTTCTTAAATCCATTACTGAAAAACAATTAATAATATGTTTCAAAGAAACAATGCTTTCATAGTTTCAACTGAAGTATATTTTAGACATAAAACTTGATTCTAAGCCACGCTGAATGCAATAGTTGAGGATTGCCTAGATGCTAGAATTTCAAACAGAATGCTAAAACATTGAATGCCCATCTTATCTATATTATTCTCAGAGAATTTGGGAGGGAAGGATTGCTCAGTGGTTTGAGCATTGGCCTGCTAAACCCAGGGTTGTGAGTTCAATCCTTGAGGGAGCCACTTAGGGATCTAGGGCAAAAATTGGTTCTGCTAGTGAAGGCAGGGGGCTGGACTCCATGACCTTTCAAGGTCCCTTCCAGTTCTAGGAGATTGGTATATCTCCAATTATTACCTTTATTAGAATTTAAAAATCTGCAATTTTTATATCATCTTCGGCTATCTAAGCAAAGTCACTGTAAGTAAAACATTCTGAAACTCCATAAACCTTACTATCCTTTCCAAGTTTAAAATCTCCATGGTAGGTCACTCTCCACTATGTTTAGCCAGACATTGCTGAATATATAACTGTGCTCCATCAGGATAACTATTGTGATTCTGTGGTTGTGAAGTATATTTACATCAACTTAATATGAGCACAGTTTATTTAGCATGACAGTAGTAAAGTGGACAAAGATAAGTGTTTATTATCTGCTAATCCATCTGCTAGCGTCTATCTTATTTTTGCAGTTGAGTAGTTGTAATATTAAAGACCAACAAAATAGCTGACCTCCAGAGTTTTGCACTTTCCATTTAGCCTGCTGCAGAGCCGCTGGTAGTTTGTAATTAATATGTCAAGTTCCTTTTCTAAGGCTTCGTGAGCTGCAGGTGGAGCTCTTGCTATAAAATTATTCACAGAGTCTGTGAGTAGCTTCACCTTCACCTCTTTCTGTGTGGCCTCCTCTTTTGCTCTCTGTAAAATAGAAGTAAACGATGGTCCTGACTTGTAGAGAAGAAATCAGAATTCAAATAATTGCATCAAGATTCTACTTAGGTTGAAAGAAAGAAGAATCAAGGAAGTAATGCCCAACCACGCTGATATCATCTTTGACAGTGCAATGAAAATTTATTCATCTTGTTTTCATTTTGGAGGCAACATACAAGTTTATCATGAATAACAAATAAATGTGTTATACAATATAGAACTACTGAATCTTTTGGAGTAGTGAAAAAACAAAACAAAACAAAATTTCAATAATATACTTGCTGAGAAAATGCTTCAGGCACCAATGCTGCAATACTTGACATTACAGATTAAAACATCTTTTGTGTTACTTCCAAATAAATTCAATTAACCATCTTTAACAGTGCACAGTCAGTTGGGGAGATTTAAAAAAAAATCAAATTTCTGTCTAGGACCCCAGTCACAGCTGTATTTCCAATTTGAGCTTCAGTGTGAGCATTCTTTCGATCATCCCACTCATCCCCAGAATCAGCTGAGGATTTAGGGAGAGAATCCTTCCCTCATGCAATAGCACACTCTGGGGTAACAGGGGTGCATGGAAGGCTTGAGGTGTGGACATGGCTTGGTCTTGGAAGAAGATGCAGTAAGAAGTGAGCAGCGATCTCAGTGAGAAAGGTAAACGAAATGCAAATATTAAGCAATCTCAGAGGATCACAGTTTAACAGGAATTTTAAAAATAATTAAACCATATTTAACCACCAGGCTGCTCTTATTGTTAGCCTATGTAATCACAACAACTAATTACTGTTACCCTCATCTGTGCTCTCTTTCCCTCCTACTGTTTGTTACTCTCATTAGTTATGAGTTAATTAAATTGAAGATCCTCAGTGCAAGTAAGGTGTCTCTCCTTAGGGGCTTGTGAAACACCCAACAGATGGGGTCCTGATTATGACTGGTACTTTTAGATATTACTGTGCCATTGCTAAAAATAATAAGGTAATGTTTATTTATATTTTATCGTTAATGTGCCGGGTCCTTTACAGATATTCAAGACAACAGTTCCCTGCCCCAAAATGTTTATAGATGGAGACATTGATCCTGCAAAGACTTGGACATGTGCTTAATAGTAAGCGCATAAGTCCCAGTGGAGTCTTGAAACTACTCACATGTTTAAAGTTAAATACCTGCATAATTCTTTTCAGGACTGGGACCTATGGGCCCAGTTGTACCCCGTTGGAGTAGTGTAGCTCTGCACCACCCCAGTGGGAGGTTCAAGAGGAATTCCTCCTGGAGCTTCTCAGCACAAAAGGAGGAATGTATCTGCTACAACATCCTTTCAGGAGGTTTTGAATGCTTCCCCCAAAGCTCTGGGCCCTCTCCATGTGCCAATGGATATGGCAGGTGGGAATATGCCCTTCCTTCCTACCTGCCTCTCCTTTGAGCCATGTTAGGCTGAGAATTATCCTTTTGCCCAGTAGTGTAGAAGTACTGTCCGGGTAAGTACAAGTTTCAGACAAGAACGGTAGTGGAGGTTTTAATATGTGTCTTGTTAGTTAGAATTTGTATTCAAGATATGATCAAAGTAAGGGAGAGAAGGGCAATTATTTAAGTCTGTTTATATCTGGTCAAAAATTGCATGTTTTGTATGTGCAGACTTCAGTAAGGGATTTTATTCTCTTATATTTGTATGAAGTATTGTGCTAGGCCAATCACTTACTCTGCATTTCACTGGGAAATTGACCCATTAGGAAATTTTACATAATTTGTCTTACTACACCTATTTCAATGGATAGTGTAATGTAAAAGTGCCATGAACTATTGTAATATAGATATTTCCGCATATTAATTATATCCCAATAGCATATGCTGACTTTTAATATGGGGTTACATTTCATTCATGGCAAATCACTGTTGTCCCATTTTGATTTCTTTAGGAATTTACATGATTTCTTTTCTATCAGCTGGTAAAGAAAAACTCTTCAGCTGCAGGGGTACATGCTTCCAAACTTCCATAAAACCCTCTGCTTAACAAAGAGGGTTTTTTTTAAGGCCAAAGTGACCATTACGATCATCTCCTGCATAACCCACACCATAAATTCCTGCATCAAGCCTATGTCTTGTAGTTGATCTAGAGTATACACTAATAAATCATAAATAAATCATAAATGCACAACACCTGAATTCATTATAGTCTCCCTCTGTTTAATGCAATAGTTAAACAATCAAACTATTTTCACCCTGATTTATTGAGTAATGATCTACTGGTTAACTACTGCTAACAACTGATTCTTCGGAAATTATTGCTTAATTAAATTAATGCTCAGATTGCAAAGAATCCAAAATCCAATAAAGCAATGGGGGAGGGGGGGAACCAACCAAACCCTGTAGCAGAGTACTGTGAAGATTTAAATATCTTTCAACAGACTCTAAATTGAAACAAATTACTTTAAGCCACCTATCACTTCAAATTTCAGATTTTCCAACTAGATATAAAAAGCAACTCTTTTAAATGACCAAACAGATTGTGTGCAGCGATGGCTTCAAAGAAGAGTTTCAGACATAAATTAAACCAGTCAGTCTGCCTTTTACCTTCAGTTCCTCAACTGCTTTCTGTAATTCATCGGGTGTTTTATACTCAAAATCCCTCTCCAGGTATTCTTCTTCAGCTTGTGTTATCCATTCATGCATCTCTGACAAATCCTTTCGAAGACTAACAGTCTTATCCAAACCACCTTTTAGTGCTGCCTTCTTAGCATAGGCCTTTAAGAAAGAAGCATGAAATGGTATTTGATACAAGATTCTATTGCACAAAAATAAAGGTAATCATCATTGTAAAAAGCAAAAACCACAGATGCTAACAATGAATCAAATACATATTGATTTGTTTTTAAAAAGTTGAGGCCTAACAAGTACCTATTTTGAGTCAGAAGGCGCACAAAGTTGCATCTTGTTTAGAAGCAGCCCCATAACAGATAACATTTCAAGTGGCCAAATAAGATTTATAAAAGAGTACGTGATTGCCCTCTGGCAATTCTCCCTTATCTGCAAAGGTGTAGGTCACACTGCATGCATATGTAGTAATCTTAGCAGATTTTCCTCGCATTTTTAAAAAATGCCTGAAGTTTGAAATGCTTTTTATATGCGCTTCTTATATGTATTTAATAGCTAGTATTGAAGTTACTATGTTAAGAATGCCCACTGGCAATGTATACTTTGATCATCATCAGCATATTAGATAGAAATACTACATCAAAAATATCATGCAAGCCATAAAAAAAAATAATAAAAAACCCCAATCACCCACAAGTTTTATCATCAAGAACTTAGAAGCTTTTCCCCCCTGCAGAATTTTAACTAGAATTTCTGTAAGTAAGTAGTACATGAGCTATTAAAGAAAGCAGATCTTTAAAACAAGTTCTACATACATCAATACTGCACAATAAAAATAAACAACTAAAAGCTCCAAGGCAGGTTAGTGAAAGGGACCTCTTTGAGAAAGGACTGTGGAATTGGGCCAAGTAAGTGCTTTCCAGATATCAGAGAAGCATACTACATCAGCAGTAATTTTTACAAACGTGTTAACCCAACAGATACAATTAAACCATTCTGCAACAGCAAAGTCACTTACACAATCCATGCCTCAATTTTTCCCTCTATAAAATGGGGATAAACATATTTTCCCACTTTTGTAAAGCATTTTAAGATTTTCTGCTGAAAAATCTCTAAACAGAGAGGGCAAAGAATTATTTTGTTAATCTGCCTCAGATATTTATCCATGCAATGGAAACCTTTAAACTGTTGGCTTTATATAACACTTTCTCTAAACCTCTGAATGGAGTTATATTTTGCATTGTGTTCTTTGAACTGGACTCCTTCTATAGAGGATAATGGTAGTACAGTTGGTCAACAGAGTGTTTAGTGAAATATACCTCAAGTTTAAATTTGTTGTGTAACATACTTTACTTTCTTGTTTAAATATGGCTAAGAATGAGTAGAACATAGACATTCAGTTCCTCAAGCTGAAGGTTTGCTTTTTATGGCAAAGATGTCAAATTCACCAGATGATTTTTTTTGTTGTTGTTGTTCTCAGCATAAAAGGCAAGACGTGTCCAGTGACAGAGGTGATGGAAAAGCATTGTATGGTTCACTCTCAGCAGAATGGGTAAGTGAAGTAGGACAAGTGGCAATACTGGGCCAGATTCTAATTTTAAAACCTGAGGTACTTTGGTTTGTGTTAATTTTAACTACTGTTAAAAGTGTATGTAATGGAAATCTGTAGAATTTTAGGTCACCATTCAGAATGCATAACACTGAAAAACAATCCTGGGCTGGTTGCTCACTATAGTCACATTATTTTTCAAATTCTTTTTTTATATAAAAGCAGCTTGAGAGTGAGAGAGAGATATACATGGACAAGCTTTTGCATTTCTTGGCGGGTCAAAGATATCACCTGACATGTTCTCAGGGCGTGCGATCTGTAAAGCTGAACAGTTCTGCCACTGTAAATAAGAAGAAAGCAGTGATCTGCCAAGAAATGCTGAAGTGGATTCATTAAAATTCTTTAAAGAAGAATGGATCATCTTTAATATTTTTCTTTAGTTTTCTTTATATAAGACAATCCAGAGCAAAGAAAGAATGTTTCTTTCAGTTTGCGGGAAAGGATCCTGATTGGTTAATCCACATAGAATGATTTATAATGAACTAAATACAGAGATCGCTTTTTAAAAATTGCCAATTTTAATATTAACAAAAAAGTACAAAACAATCATTGTATTTCTGTGTTTTAAGAAAGGTTTAGAAAACTTCAGACCCTCTTGAGGTCAACAGTTTTAATATGCAAACATGGGGACTTATTTTAAAGTGTACACAAACAAAAATAGCTTAAAATAACCCAAATTTAATAGGACTAAAGCTAAAACAAATGAAAGATTAGTAGAATACCTATTATACAATACTATACACAGTAAAGGATGAGCTATACTTTGTAATGCCATTAGCAGTCACATTATACAAAGTGGTAACTTTACACTGACAACTGCTAGCTGTTTGATGTGTTTTCTTTATGGGTAAAGATCACTGGTTCACCATGAACATAGTCAAAATAAAACACTTATCCTTTCAGTTCAGTACTGCATACCACCTGTCCTTTACATTTGTGGGCACTTGTGACACTAATTTAAATGGATGGGTAGATATCAGTTATAATTCTAAGTTACTGAACTTTGAAAACTAGAAGGACTTGATCTTGAGAATTACTAGTCAGTATAATAAAATATCAGAAGCAAAAGAATGGTTTTAATAAAAACTTACTCAGTGCAGAAGTTTATATGTAGACAGATGGAAACCTTTTTGCAAAATAAGTCTATTTTGTAAAGAGCTAATTTTCCATCAGCAATAAGATGTACAGCTAGACTAAATTGCATAGTTTAAGATATCTACTTTGCATATATTTCTACATGTTTCTAGGTAAACTTTGTATAATGGAAGGTTAATTAGCTTGAACCAAAAATGTCTAGATTCTTTCTCACATTGACTGGCTATGCACAGAGGGGGAGGAATTATGCCAATGAGAAATCTGAAAGTTAATTAAAAGAGAACCAGTCACAGCAAGAGACTCAGTACCTGTTGGCAAATGTGTTCCCATTGAGCATTGAGTTCTTTTAGTTCTGTCTGTATTCTGGAAGCAAATTCTGGCTCTGCTTCATTCTTCATTTTCTTCCCAACCTCATTAATACTGTTCAAACTGGGCTGGATTGTCTGGATATCATTTACTAAGGCCTAAAGGAATAGTAGAAGGTTTGTGAAAATAACACATGCAGATGCTGTTACAGATATGCCATTTCTATAAATCTGTCCAATAAAGTAAGAGCATAAAATATTCTGCTACTATGTGTGTGTTTGGTCCAGTTCTCTGTTGAAATGACCACAATTAACAGACAATATTATGCAAAATACAGAGTAGAAGGATGAACAGTCTTAAAATGAGTTTAAATGATTAGCTTTTCTATGCAAGAAAAAAAAAGAATTAATAACATGTATACAGAATTATAATATGGCATAATATTTAAGAGGCATGGGGCTTATGTATGATTCGGTCCCTTTGCACCACTCTGGTGGTGCAAATGGTGTGTAAAGCCATCTTCCTTGACTATCACAGGAATTATCCCCCTGTGGGTAGCTGTATGCTACCCATCTTACATCCTTGTGGGGAGGCTTGTGTGATGCTTTGCTCTGGAAATTCCCAGCTGCTGGATCTGCCCCTGGGGGGTATATTCATTTGGAGGCAAATTAGATCAGCCCAAAGCTGTTGAAATTTGCACAAGAGACTAGCTCAGCCTCTAACCAGCTCTAATTCAGATTTCACTTAAGTCAATGGAAGTTTTGTATTGTCACCTGTTAGGATCTGTAGTGGCATAAAGTTACTTTTTCCATCTCTATCTGTTTCTGCATGAAGCAGAGCAGAGCCTCAATAGAGAAGTGGGACTAAGGTTCCTGTTCCCCAAACTGTACAATCTAAACTGAACAAAGCATAAAGTACAACAAAAGTACAGTGAAAGAGGGGATTATGTTTAAAACAAACAGAAACTGAGTCACGTACAGGAATCAAATCATATACATTCTGATCATTTTTAATTACAGGCTCTGGTAGGATAAGTGAGGAATAGACTGCATAGGAAAGAAAGTCAGTAGTGGCAACAAGGCAAAGGAAATAGGTTTTGAGGAGGCGTTTGAAGAAAGAAAACAAGGATGTTTCATCCTTTTAAGAAGGGCAGTGAGACAAGTGAAGGGAGCAGTGTGAAAACAGGCATGAAGGCAAAAGTAGAAGGAAGGAAAGGGAGGGAAAAGGTTAGAATAGCAAAGGTAGTGAGTTGAGCATGACAGGAGACTCAGGCAGCAACTTAAATGCCAGAATGAGCAGATTGAACTTTATGCAGTAAGAGACAAAAAGCCAGAAAAGAGACATGAAAGGGGGGGTGACAGAGTCATAACAGAAGAGGAAAAGGTAATTTCAGCTGCTGAATACTGGATAGCTTAAAGGAGGGAGACTTGAGAAGAGATCATGGTATGAACAAAGGCTTTGAAAGCGGGAGTGAAGAACAGAAATGGAAGCGGAAGGAACAGATTGCAGAAGTGTTATAAAGTGAGAAGGGACAAGATTTGGTCTGAGTTTGAACATTTAATCAAAGATCACTAAGAATACCATGAAGGACAGCAAAGCTTCTCACATGATGGAGATGGTGAGGAGAAGAAAAGTTTGGACAACAATGAGAATTTCAGCTTTTTAATGAAGTGTTTGACTTCCAAATGAGTTATTTTTATACACTTGCTACAAATTTGGGCCCATAGACTCCACTGGAATTACACTGAATTTATACCAGTCTAAGAGACACAAATCTGGCTCTCAACTTTGTGCCTCCTGCTTCCCTGAAATGAGAAACTACCAGAAAATGGCAACAAGAAAAAAAAGTAGATGATATCTTGGGGGCAAAGTATGCTCTCACCATATTATGATTATTATTTATTTTATTTGCAGTAGAACTTATTCAAGTGCCAGGTACTTTGCAAATACTTAAGGGAGGCCCCTGCTCCAAGGAGCTCACAGTATTTCAAATTTTCTTAAAAGCAGTAAAGAGTCCTGTGGCACCTTATAGACTAACAGACGTTTTGCAGCATGAGCTTTCGTGGGTGAATGCCCACTTGGTCGGATGCAAGTAGTGGAAATTTCCAGGGGCAGGTATATATATGCAAGCAAGAAGCAAGCAAATTTTCTTGCTTTGTCAGTCTGGACATACCACAAGGATACAGTATTACAGCATCCGTGTTACTCCCTTTGTATGTTCAACTTCCTGGGTTTTTTTCCGTATTTCCTTCAAAACCAAGAGATTCAGTTTTAAATTTATTTCTAGGTAGGCGAAAGTTTGGGTTGATTCTTCTTCTAAACACTCACCCAGCCACATACACACAAAGAATCCAGTACACAAGGACTACTTACTGTACATTGTTCAAGCTGTTTTTCCAGCGCTTCTGAGTCACCGAGGGCAGGCCACTCTTCCTTCAGAAAAGCATCCACTTCAGCCATCCATTTCTTCAGGGTTTTAGTGTCATTCTGTTTGTTAAAAACAACATTCCATTGTATGCTACAAGCACTGACTGGTGATAATAGAATTCATCATGGCACTATCACTAAACTTCATCACAAAATAATTCTAAAATTAGGAAGAGGTTACAGCACTTTGAGCAATGCAAAAAAGCAAATAATTTTTTTTTGGGGGGGGGGTTGCCTTTCACCATTTGGCCTGCATTTTGATCATTTTAGTCCCAGCATTTCTTGTTTTCAGGAATAAACAGGTTGGATTTTGTTTCTCTGATTTGTTAATGGTAAGAATACAAAAACCCTTTCCCTCCTCTTTTCAAAACAGCAAGAAGAAGAATGAGAATACCACCTTTCACTTATATATCACCACTTCTAAGGGTCTCCAACTATTTAAAATTGTCCTTAAATTGCAGTTCACCATCACTTGAAGTTTCCTTTTACACAATTATTAAAAAAGCATACGAAACTACCATCTTATTTCACTAAGAGGCCACCATGTAGAAAAACTGCCCCTTGCAAAATAAGGAAGTAGTACTATGTTTACTCCAAGGTTAACTGTAGAGGAGAACGACACAGAGCATGTCTACACTGCAGCTGGAAGCACGCTTCGCAGAATGAGTAGACAGACATGCACTAGCTCTGCTCAAGCTAGTACACTAAAAATAGTAGTGTAGCCAGGGGTAGCATAGGTGGCAGTTTGGGCTAGCCACCTGAGTACAAACTTGCTCAGACCCCCTGGGTATATACTTAGGTGGCTAGCCCAACCCACCATCTATGCTACCCCTGGTTACATTACTATTTGTAGCGTGCTAGCTCAAGCAGAGTTAGCATGTGTCTGACTACTTGCAAAGGGAGGCACACTCCTAGCTTCAGTGTAGACATACTCTAAGTTGGTTTCCGAATGTCACAATTAATCAGTGCCAGAGCTAGGAACAGAGTCCAGGAATCCTGATTCCCTATCCCCTGATTCAACCACATTTGAAATCTAATTCCAAGGCTTGGTCTACACTACGCATTTAAACCGGTTTTAGGAGCGTTAAACCGATTTAACGCCACACCCGTCCACACTAAGAGGCCCTTTATATCGATTTAAATGGCTCTTTAAATCGGTTTCTGTACTCCTCCCCGACGAGAGGAGTAGCGCTAATATTGGGATTAACATATCAGAATAGGGTTAGTGTGGCCGCAAATCGATGGTATTGGCCTCCGGGCGGTATCCCACAGTGCACCACTGTGACCGCTCTGGACAGCATTCTTAACTCTGATGCATTGGCCAGATACACAGGAAAAGCCCCGCGAACTTTTGAAATTCATTTCCTGCTTCCCCAGCGTGGAGAGCTCATCAGCACAGGTGACCACGCACAGCTCATCTGCACAGGTAACAATGCAGTCTCCTGAGAATCAAAAAAGAGCTCCAGCATGGACTGTACAGGAGGTACTGGATCTGATTGCTATATGGGGAGAGGATTCAGTGCTAACAGAACTGCGTTCCAAAAGACGAAATGAAAAAGTATTTGAAAGAATTTCTAAGGCTATGACGGATAAAGGCCACAGCAGGGACTCATTGCAGTGCAGAGTGAAAGTTAAGGAGCTCAGACAAGCCTACCAGAAAACCAAAGAAGCAAACGGAAGGTCCGGTGAAGGGCCAAAAACATGCCGCTTCTACGCTGAGCTGCATGCAATTTTAGGGGGCTGCGCCACAACTACCCTACCCCTGTCCGTGGATTCCGAGGTGGGGGTTGTAATCTGTGCCATGGCTGAGGATTATGCGGACGGGGAAGATGAAGATGAAGAAGAGGAGGAAGACCTAGCAGAGAGCACACAGCACTCTGTGAGCCCCAAGAGCCAGGAGCTTTTTCTCACTCTGACGGAATTACCCTCCCTGCCCTCCCAAGCCACTATCCCAGACAATGACGCCATGGAAGGGAGCTCTGGTGAGTGTACCTTTGCAAATAGCAAACATTGTTTTTTAAGCAAGCGTTTTTAATGATTGATTTGCCCTGAGGACTTGGGATGCATTCGCAGACAGTATAGTTACTTAGAAAAGTTTGTTAACATGTCTGGGGATTGAGCGGAAATCCTCCAGGGACATCTCGATGAAGCGCTCCTGGAGGTACTCCAGAAGCCTTTGCAGAAGGTTTCTGGGCAAGGCAGCCTTGTTCCGTCCACCATGGTAGGACACTTTACCACACCATGCATGTAGCAAGTAATCAGGTATCATTGCATGGCAAAGCATAGCTGTGTATGGTCCCGGTGATTGCTGGCATTCAAGAAGCATCCGTTCTTTATCTCGCTGTGTTATCCTCAGCAAAGTGATATCGTTCAGGGTAACCTGGTTGAAAATCAGGAATTTAAGTAAGGGGACGCAGAGATGGCCATTTTCCTACTGGGTTCATGGACTGCAGCAGCTTAAAAAAAATCCTTTCCTGCACGTAGCCAAGCGGGGGGAGGGGAGGAGTGAAATACCGATGATCTTTTTCGCGTTTGGTCAGCGGGGATCTTCCCAGCTACCAGCCACGCAGTGGGGGGGCAGGGGTGATTAGCAGTGAGCTTGCATGGTATTAGCCATGCGTTGGGGGGGAAGGGTAAATCACTGCAGAAGCCGATAGACAGATGCAAGCTGAATTCTGATGCCCGGACCTGTGTCTGTTAGATCTGTAACCCCAGAGCTGCAGGCACTCAGTATTAACATGAAAAATGCGACCTTGTAGTGAAATCACATGTGCTATGTAAGGTGAATAATGCTGTTCACTGTGAAAGAGTATAACCATTGTTCTGTAAAATGTAACTTTTTAAATACTTCTCTCCCTCATGCAGCTGCAAATTTTTCAAGCCTCCCTACTCCATCCCAAAGGCTAGCCCAGATAAGGCGGAGGAAAAAGAAGACGCGACATGAAATGTTCTCGGATATTATGGAAGTTACACGCAAGGAAAGAGGTCATCTGAATGAGTGGAAGGAGGTGGTATCAAATTACAGGAAAGATGCCAGTGAACGTGAGGACAGGAGGGACACCCGAGATGAGAGGTGGCGGCAGGAAGATCGGCAGGAAAATCAGAGGTGGCGGCCGGAAGATCAGCGGTGGCGGGATGCAACTCTGGGGCTGCTGCGTGATCAAACTGACATGCTCCGGCGTCTGGTGGAGCTTCAGGAATGGCAGCAGGATCACAGAGTTCCGCTGCAGCCCCTGTATAACCACCCTCACCCCTCACCATGTTGCACATCCTCCTCACCCAGACGTGTAAGAACACGTGGGGGGAGGCTCCGTGCACCCGCCCACTCCACCACCGTGGACAGCCCAACCAGAAGGCTGTCATTACTGTGAAATTTTTTTAGTGGCCTTCTCCATCCCTCCTATCCTCCTCCCAAACCACACCCTTACTTCTCTCCCTCTTTTTATAATGAATTAATAAAGAATACATGATTTTTAAACTATAGTGACTTTATTTGCATAAGTAAGCTGTACTCAAAGGGGGAGGGTGAGTTGCTTACAGGGAATGAGTCAATCAAGGGGGGTGGGTGTTCATCAACAAACACAGCAGTCACACCGTACCCTGGCCAGTGATGAAGCTCGTTTTCAAAGCTTCTCTGATGCGCACCGCTTCCTGGTGTGCTCTTCTAATCTCCCTGGTGTCTGGCTGCGCATAATCAGCGGCCAGGTGATTTGCCTCAGCCTCCCACCCCGCCATAAAGGTCTCCCCCTTACTCTCACAGAGATTGTGGAGATCACAGCAAGCAGCAATAGCATAGGGGACATTGGTTTGGCTGAGGTCTGAGCGAGTCAGTAATGTGCGCCAGTGCGCCTTTAAACGGCCAAATGCACATTCCACCACCATTCTGCACTTGCTCAGCCTGTAGTTGAACAGCTCCTGACCACTGTCCAGGCTGTCTGTGTATGGCTTCATGAGCCATGGCATCAAGGGGTAGGCTGGGTCCCCCAGGATAACGACAGGCATTTCAACATCCCCAACTGTTATTTTCTGGTCTGGGAAGTAATTCCCTTGCTGCAGCCGTTTAAACAGAGTAATGCTTCTGAAGACGTGAGCGTCATGAACCCACCCTGGCCATCCCACGTGGATGTTGGTGAAACATCCCTTGTGATCCACCAGTGCTTGCAGCACCATTGAAAAGTACCCCTTGCGGTTTACGTACTGGGTGCCCGGGTGCTCCGGTGCCAAGTTAGGGATATGGGTTCCATCTATCGCCCCCCCCACAGTTAGGGAATCCCAGTGCAGCAAAGCCATCCACTATGGCCTGCACATTTCCCAGAGTCACAACCTTTCATAGCAGCAGCTTAGTGATTGCTTTGGCTACTTGCATCACAGCAGCCCCCACAGTAGATTTCCAACTCCAAATTGATTCCCGACTGACCGGTAGCTGTCTGACGTTGCAAGCTTCCACAGGGCTATCGCCACCCGCTTCTCTACTGTGAGGGCTGCTCTCATCTTGGTATTATGGCGTTTCAGGGCAGGGGCAAGCAAGTCACAAAGTTCCATGAAAGTGCCCTTACGCATGCGAAAGTTTCACAGCCACTGCAAATCGTCCCACACCTGCAACACAATGCGGTCCCACCAGTCTGTGCTTGTTTCCCGGGCCCAAAATCGGCGTTCAATGGATAGAATCTGCCCCATTACCATCAGGATCTCCAAAGCGCAGGGGCCCGCGGTTTGAGAGAATTCTGTGTCCACATCCTCATCACTGTTATCGCCGCACTGCCGTATCCGCCTCCTCCTCGCCTGGGTTTGAAGGTGCTGGTTCACCATATACAGCACGAGAGTGCGCGAGGTGTTTAAAACATCCACGATTGCAGTATTGAGCTGAGCAGGGTCCATGCTTGCTGTGTTATGGCGTCTGCACAGTTCACAAAGCAAAAAAGGCGCGAAACGGTTGTCTGCTGCTTTCAGGGAGGGAGGGGTGAGGCTATACCCAGAACCACCCGCGGCAATGATTTTTGCCCCATCAGGCACTGGGAACTCAACCCAGAATTCCCAGGGGCGGGGGAGACTGCGGGAACTATGGGATAGCTACGGAATAGCAACGCTCCAGAAATCGACGCTAGCCTCGGACCGTGGACGCACACCACCGAATTAATGTGCTTAGTGTGGCTGCGTGCACTCGATTTTATACAATCTGTTTTACTAAACCGGTTTCTGTAAATTCGGAATAATCCTGTAGTGTAGACGTACCCTAAGACCTAATGGTTAGCCTTTAGGAGTCAGGGAGAAGCTTATCTTATCCCTTTATTAAAGGCTAATGTGTCAGCTAAGGAGGAGCATCGTCATCACCAAGTTATACAAATGATGAGCTGCTAAATTAACACTCAAATAGTATCACTTTTTTCCTTCAAAGTATTTCTTTCCCAACATCTGTAAAATGCACATTCAGCATTACACACAATATAATAATTCAATTATTATATTTTTAAAGCAGACAGTTCTCATTTAAATAATATTGTGCCCAAAATTTGTTCAAATCATGCTCAAATATACATATCAGATAACCCATAAAGAAAATGCACCAGATGGTCATTTTTATAGCACCAGGCTACTTTGCAAAATCAATTGAATCAATAAAAAATAATGATACAAAAGTCATTAATACCAAAATTACCAAAAGAGTGAATGAAGTGATTTCTTCTGGACTTTTGTTGTTAAGGAGTAAAAGTAATCCAGAATCATATTTTATTATGAGATTTCAGTATTTTAACATGCAGATATTAAACATTTTTCATTAAAGAGAAAAGGACCAATTTGAAGATTTCCTTTTCTTAACCCAGGATACAGAGATTACTCTTAAAAAACAGTGAAGATCAAATAAATGGATCACATTCTGAAATGAATATATGCTTTATCTGCTATCAGTAGTGATTTGAACATATACCTCTACCATACACTCCATTAGGAAGCAATAGCTAAGACACTACCAAAGCTAACTAAACACTCAAAGTATACTAGAGGGATATACAAGCAATGAATTTTGTATGAATTGTACACTTGTTGTGCAGTGATCCACGCTCAGAAATAGTGCACATTATATTATCCAAAACTAAGTGTTTTACTGAGAGATGTAATGGTATTTAAGACACAGAAGTTTGTCTTTTTCAAAATGGCAATGGTATCTTCCTAAACTTCTACCCAGAAACCCAGCAGTTATGAATAAAAAAACAATTTAAATTTCTTAAGGAAAGGATAGTATCTTAAACAGCATACTTCCCAATATTTCATTATATTAGCAATTAACACAAACCCAAGTCTTGCTATGACTGCCAAATCCATTATTTTCAGAATCAAAGTGCTACCAATTAAACCAAATTTAGGATTCTTGGGGTCTTCTTAAATTGCTATGTTGTTGATTACCTAATGATGGGTTATTTATTTATTTTGTGGTCAAAAACTCCCCTATCATCAAAGAGAATCAGATGAATGAATGTTTTATTATTCTTCTACTGTGTTTTTCTTTGCAGAAACAGGGATACACGACCAACCATGACCCTGCTAACAGAACATTTATTCTTGACCAGATGACTGTATTGGATTAAATAGGAAACAGTGGTCTCAATTCACTCAAAAAATCCTATTTTGCTATAATCCATAACACAAAAGCAACAATCAAATTCTACTTGAAACAAACCAAGGACAGGGACTGAAATATTCATATATTGTAAATGGAGCACTGTATGTAACAACTCGCATTGTGTTGGTCAACCTTGAAAAAGGCTTCAGTGTTACTTTCATTCCCTTGTCCTTTATGAGTACTTAAGTGATCATTTACATGGAAGGAGGATAGAATAAAAATTTAAAGATACTTTCTGCAGAATATTTTCAGAATTTTGGTGCCCGATTAATCAGAATAATATGAAAAAAAGTGTTTTAGGATTATATACAAATGGAACAGAAATATATTAAAAATTGAGACATGAATGACATATTACAATATTTTTGTCCAGATTTCCCCCAATCTTGTTCATTTGGTGAGCACCAACAGTGTGTCAGGTGACTTGCCAACTAGTGTCTACATAAGATCTCTGCCATGAAGAAAACAATCTAAGGCTCTACTCCAGCAAATTTGTATATAAATAATTTTACCTATGTGCGTAGTACGATAGGGTCCTGATCCTTGATTAGTGACCTTTGGTAGTTTCTACCACAATAGAAGTAACGGTGATAATGACGATGAAAGTAATCCATTGAAATTAAAATGGTTAGAGTTGCATGGAAAAGTGTTAGAAGGATTATAGTGTTGGGGGCCTGACTTTATTCTCGCTGAAATCAACAGGAGTTTTGTCATTGTTTTCAACACAAGCGAAAACAGGCAAAAGGTAAGAATTCTGGGTGAAATCCTGGACTCATTGAAGTAAATACCAAAGCTTCCATTGATTTTAGTGGGGTGAGGATTTCACTCTTATACTAATTTATCAAATGGATCATCATTGCATCAGTCAATCAACACCTTAGTACCTGCCAAAGGTTTAGAATTTTTAAAGTGCCTTTATTCTGATTCAAATACCCATTGCAATGCAAGAATCTCACACATGGATTGACTTGAGACTCCTCCCTTCTATCTTGTTTTACTTCAAGAATTAACTTTTGCAGAAATATATAAAAATGCATGCATATATAAACATTGTTATGTTACTTGAGAAGATGGATGGGTGTGTATATGTGAGAGAAAGAGGGATAACCCTAGTAACCTGAAATTGCTGGAGCTTAGTCATCAGGTCCTCAAGTTTTTGGCAACGGTCTACCAGCTGAGCTGATAACTTCTTCCAGCGGCTAAGGATCCCCTCAATTTCAGATCGATATTTCTGGCTGACCTCTGCAGGGGCTTTCCTGGACATCTCTTCCACAGTTGTGCTAAGATAGTTTAGGCCATTTCGTTGCTCCTGTAGAGAACTTTGCAAAGCCTGTGACATGAAAAATTAACATTATATTAATTCACTTGGAACATACTGAGCTATTTTCAACACTTTCCCCCCAGAAGCAGTAAAATATTATTGAGCAAATGGCTGAACAATTCTTGTAATAATTTAAAAGAAAAGAATTACACACTTCACCATGACCTAAGTAAAAGTTTAATCTTATTCAGAAAACAGCTGATTAGAAATACATTCAGTTGTTAATTTTAATGGTATAAATACATGGATAATTAAATTAATTGAGACATTCTATACTCCATTAAATAATTTATCATGGCCCCAATGATTACTATACACTTACCTTTAAGGATTGACCAGTATATTGATCAATATATTGATCAGCATGGAGACCAGATATTTTCTGCTTTGCATTTCTATATTTTCATTGGCAGTTGCATCCAGTAAAATGCTCTTTAGCCATCAGATAATAAAACAATACTAAAAGTCCACATGCAGAGAAGCTTTATGCCCACTGGCAAAGCACATCCCACATCTGTCTCTGCTTGGAAATTTGACAGGAGTTGCAAATTGGGATGGAGAGAAGTAAATGTTCTGTATTTTTTATAACACTAGTTTCTAATGCATACATGAAAACATTCATTACAATGAGCTGAATGCCTGCTTAAGAGCTGTAAATATCTCTGAGAACATTTTGTTTCTCATGGGGAGATACAAAAGCTATTCCCGTAAGTTGTTTAGTACCTTAAGTATTTGTTTCAACTGGCAAATACCAAACTTGGTGCTTTTTTCAATAACATTCAGAAGACTTTTCAATATCAGTAAGTAGCCCCCCCCCTCCCCCCCCCCGACCCACAGCCTTTGGGCTAAATCCTCAGCTGCTGTAAATAGTCATAGCTCCTTGACGTCAATGGAGTTATGATGATTTAGGCCAGCAGAAGTTCCACCCTCTTGTGTTTTTCAATCAGAAGGCTTTTTCACAGTCCATACACTTACCTTTAGTTCCCTGAGTCTCTGCTCCATGATCTCATATTCAGTGACAATAACCTGAGGTATGGAGAGTTTGGTCTCTGACTGCTGGATCCACAAAAGGATAGTGTTCATTGTCTCCTTATAGCGTGCAGGAGGCAAACTGTCAAAATCTAAACCAAATGCAGGGAGAAAAAGGAGAAGAAATTTAAAATGTTTCATTCTCTCTTAACTGAATTATATGTGATTGTCAGGATACTCAGACGTCCTAGGTAAAATCTTGGCCCTCTTGAAGTTGGAGTTTTGCAACTGACTTCAATAGGAACAGATTTTCACCACTAGATCTTTTCAAAAATGTACCTAAAGAAGAACTGGAGGACAAAACATTTTGAATAATTTATGCATTCATACTTACATGTATTATTTACTTCCCCTCACTTTTCTTTTTTTTTTTTTACTTAATATGTTTTGGCTCTTTAGTTTCAGAGTGGGATGGTACTGGTAGTTACAGCACAATATACCTAAACACGGCTATTTTTGATATCAGACAGACAGACCACTGTATCTTCTCTTGTTTTCTATTGTTTGGACCTATTGTTTGCTTTTAGAACTGCTGTAGGAAGTGGCATCACCATTTTATGGCTTATGTTAGTGTGTCTAGCATATCTGTAAAGGTAAAATGTTCTGCTTAGGACAGCTGTTAAAAGCTTATAACATTAGCGTAAAAGAGAAATTCAGGCTGAATTTTATTGGACTGTGCCCATTAAACTGACATTACAGATGTCTTAAATAGACAGCATCTGGCATAGACATGAGCATCTCATAAGTAGAGTTGCTCCCTTCTGCCTTCCACCATAGCTTGCACTGCAGTCATTGAGAAATCACACACGGATTTAATGGCCACTTGAAAATAAAATATTTTTCAATTTCTGCCACACCATATTAAACTAAAAATGCCACAAAACTATTGTACCTCTATTATATCTGCATTGTGCATGTCTTCAAAAAGATATTTTAGAAAGAATGTTTCATAGTGTTAAAAAATCCAGAACTGACAGTTTGTACTTGCATAAGGTTTTCAATGTCATCTTGATTACACTCTAATAAAGCAGTGAATGCAATTTGACCAAGATTTTGAGACGCGATCAGTGATTCTGAGTGCCTCAACTTTGCGGTGCTTGGCTTGTGATTGCTTAAAGGGGCTTGATTTTCAAAAGCACTGAGGACCCACCCTCTGAAAATCAGATGCCTGTAAGCTATCTCTAGTTGGGCACCCACAAATTGGGGCACCTAAAATCACTTTTTGCTTTTAAAAATCTTGGCCATCATGACCGGTAACAGTGGATTTGTGTGAAAAAGTGCTTGCAGTTGTGAGGGACAAGTGTTGCTTTCTTGTAGTATACTTTCTCCATCCAAAATTCCAGTTTCCGCTAACATCTGACCTGGAAAACACTGGAAAGGGAATTCCTCCTGCTTTTCTCCATTCAGGACAGTGTGTCCATTAAATTAGTCTTTTCAAATCAGATTGCCTGCCAGGCCCATCGCCCTCTCCTGGAGTCTTTCCCTGCAGCAGAGGGAGGGCTCCAGGAGTGGAACGCTATAGTGCTAAAAATAGCTGTGTACATGGAGAGGCAGGGCTTGGACGAGGGCTAAGAGCATCCCAAAGTCAGCTGGCACACTGTTGTCATGTTATATACCAAAAAGGTGGTATGTAATATATCACTGGAAAACTAATTACTCACTGATCATTAATATTGTTGTCACTCTATGTACTGTAAACCCACAAAGGACTTTATAGATATGTGCTGAAAATGTGTGCTGAAAATGCATTTGGCAAACAGTGCCTAAGCCACGCCTGTTTCAGACAAAGGAATGTGATTCCATTTGCTTGAATGTGTCTCTGATGTAAGTTGGGCAAGGTGAGACCAAAGACAAAGAAAAGCATATTTATTTGCAAGGTAAACAAAGCCATCAGGAAGGCAAGTGGGGAAAGATGACCACCTAATCTTGATGGGAATAGATATTACACCCACAGGAAATCTTTCTGCCTCTTGAAGCATAGTCAATGAATTTTCAGAAGCTCTAAACAGAAAGAAAAAGCCATTTTGGCATCCTTCACTTGAGGAGACAAAGAAACCAAACACCTTGAGCACTCTGAAGGGTCCTGGCCAGAAAGTCTGGTTAGCCATGTTGGAAAATAAACTTGGTGAGAAATGCTTTTTGCACAAGAATACCTTTAGTGAAATGTGTACAGTTTGTTGCAGGTATATATATATATATATATAGAGAGAGAGAGAGAGAGAGAGAGAGAGAGAGAGAGAGGAATACTTCTGGAACAGATCTCAGAACTGGATGGAAATATATTAGCATTGTTGTTAGAACAGGCTCTACAAAAGTCTTTTATTATGAAAACGCTGCCAGAAATAATTTAAAAGTCGTACAAACATAGCTAGCAGTTTTCTGCATTTTAAATTAATTATGTTTCACACTATTCAGAGAGCTAAATAAAAATTCATACAGGATCAAAAAGATACCAATTTCAACTAGCCAGTGGCAGACTGATTTAAATATTAAATATTGCTTTTAAAAAGCCACTTTTATTTTCACTGGAACAATGTAAATTCCATTTCATTTTTTCCACACCACTTTCAGCTATACAATGTACTTTTGCAGTAGTTTTCACTTTTATCCATAATAAATATTTTTTTCAGTACTACACTATATCTCAGTACTTCAGGAATAATAGATTTTCCTTTTTTAAAGGTTCTTGTTTTTCACATGTGAACCCTGCTCTATTGGACATTTTTTGATTTCTGCCTAAAGGGAATAATAACCACTATTATTATTTGGTACAGTTACCAAAGGTGACTGATCGTTTTCAGGCTCTCTGCACAGGTACTACTGTGGAGAATTATTTGGAAGAGCCATCTGAGGGAAGGGATCAGAAGGAGACCCCATCAACCAGAAGGTATGAGATGCATTGTCCTATGGATGGGGGTTCCACGACCACCATTCCCAGGAGGAGGAAATGGGTGGTGGTCGGGGACTCCCTCCCAAGGGGGACAGAGTGATCCATCTGCTGACCAGACTGAGAAACTCGAGAAGTGTGCTGCTTGCGTGGAGCTAGAATTCAGAATGTGATGGAGTGTCTGCTGAGACTGATCAAGCCCGTGGACCGCTGCCCCCTTCCTACTTCTCCACGTGGGCACCAATGATACTGCCAAAAATGACCTTGAGCGGGTCACTGCAGACTACGTGGCTCTGGGAAGAAGGATAAAGGAGTTTGAGGCGCAAGTTGTGTTTTCGTCCATCCTCCCTGTTGAAGGAAAAGGCCCAGTTTGGGACTGTCAAAATGCGGAGGTAAATGCGTGGTTATGCAGGTGGAATCGGAGAGAGGGCTTTGGTTTCTTCAACCATGGGATGTTGTTCTGCGAAGAAGGATTGCTAGGAAGAGATGGGATCCACCTAACAAAGGGAGGGAAGAGTATCTTCGCAGGCAGGCCTGCTAACCTAGTGAGGAGAGCTTTAAACTAGATTCACCGGGAGACGGTGACCTAAGCCCTGAGATAAGTGGGGAAGTGGGATACCAGGAGGAAACACAAGGAGGGTGCAATGGGGGGGCCTCCTGATTCATACTGAGAAAGTAGGGCAATTAGCTAGTTATCTTAGGTGCATGTACATGAATGCAAGAAGCCTGGGAAACAAGCAGAAAGAATTGGAAGTCCTCGCACAGTCAAAGAACCATGATGCGATTGGAATAACAGAGATTTGATGGGGTAGCTCACGTGACTGGAGCACTGTCATGGATGGTTATAAACTGTTCAGGAAGGACAGGCAGGGGAGGAAAGGTGGAGGAGTTGCACTGTATGTAAGCGGGTGCTCTTACATACAGTTTGATTGCTCAGAGCTCCAGTATCAAACTGGAGAAAAGCTGGTTGAGAGCAACAAGGGTGATGTCATGGGCATGTGCTATGGACTACCAGACCTGGAGGATGAGGTAGAGGAGTCTTTCTTCAGACAATTAACTGACATTTTCAGAACACAGGCCCTGGTTCTCATGAGGGGGTTTCAATCACCCTGACATCTGCTGGGAGAGCAATACAGCAGTGCACAGACAATACAGGAAGTTTTTGGAGAGTGTTGGGGACAACTTCCTGGTGCAACTATTGGAGGAACCAACCAGAGGCTGTTCTCCTCTTGACCTGCTGCTTACAAACAGGGAAGAATTGGTAAGGGAAATAGAAGTGGGTGGCAACCTGGGCAGTAGTGACCATACGATGGTTGAGTTCAGGATTCTCACAAAAGGAAGAAAGGAGAGTAGCAAAATACAGACCCTGGACTTCAGAAAGGGAGACTATGACTCTCTTAGGGAACTGATGGGCAGGATCCCCTGGGAGGCTAATATGACGGGGAAAGGAGTCCAGGAAAGCTGGCTGTATTTTAAAGAAGCCTTATTGAGGGTGCAGGAACAAACCATCCTGATGTGGAGAAAGAATAGCAAATATGGCAGGCAACCAGCTTGGCTTAACAGTGAAATCTTTGGTGAGCTTAAACACAAAAAGGAAGCTTACAAGAAGTGGAAACTTGGTCAGATGATTAGGGAGGAGTATAAAAATATTGTTCGAGCATGCAAGGGTGTAACCAGGAAGGCCAAACACAACTGGAATTGCAGCTAGCAAGGGTTGTGAAGGGTAACGAAGGGTTTCTACAGCTATGTTAGCAACAAGAAAAAGGTCAGGGAAAGTATGGGACCCTTAATGAATGGGGGAGGGAACCTAGTGACAGATGATGTGGAAAAAGCTGAAGTACTCAATGCTTTTTTTGCCTTGGTCTTCACAGATAAGGTCAGCTCGCACACATCTCAAAGAACAGTTATGAGAAGGTGAGTAACCAGTTTTTCTTCAAGTGCTTGTTCACATTGATTCCAATCAGGTGACACCCAAGCCCTACCCCGGAGGTGGAGTCAAAGTTAAGGAATCACGGATTGGAGTACCATCCTGCCGAATGCTGCATCATCTCTGGCATATCGGGTGATAGCATAGTGAGAGGTGAATGTATGCACTGATGACCAAGTTTCTGCCCTGCAAATCTCTTGTATTGGGACCTGGGCCAGGAATGCAGCTGACAAGGCTTGTGCCTTTGTGGAATGTGCCATAAAAGAGTTGTGGCTGGGACCTTGGCCAGCTCGTAACATGTGTGGATGCAGGCTGTGATCAAGGAAGATATTCTTTGAGATGAGACCAGGAGTTCTTTCATCTGGTCTGCCACCACCACGAACAGCTGGTTTGACTTCCTGAAAGGCTTGATGTGCTCGATGTAGAATGCTAGCGCTCTTTGAACATCCAGTGAGTGCAGGCTCTGCTCTTGGGTACTGGTGAGAGGCTTAGGGTAGAAGACTGGTAGAAAAATGTCTTGACTAGTGTAGAATTATGACACTACCTTGGGGAGGAAGACTGAGTGATGCCTGAACTGCACCTTGTCCTTGTGGAAGACAGTGTAGGGTGGGTCAGAGGTCAGAGCCTTTAACTCAGACACCTGCCTGGTTGGTGTGATGGTGACCAGGAAAGCCACCTTCCACAACAAATAGAGCAGGGTAAAAGTCGCCAGGGGTTCAAAAGGGGCCCCATTAGCCTGGAGAAGACCAGGTTAAGGTCCCATGCGGGAACAGGCTGTCTAATCTGTGGAAATAGATGTTCCAGGCCCTAGGGGAAACGCCTTACCATGGGGTTAGTGAATATGTCCAGACTCTCCCGGATGGAAGGCCACAGCAGCTAGGTGCATCTTGGTGGATGGCACTGCTAGTACTTGCTGTTTGAGATGTATAAGGTACTCCATGATGAGTGGTATGGACACCTGGAGTGGAGGTGTGTGTTGCTGGGCCCGCCAGCAACTCTTCCACCAGGTGGATAGTTTCCTGCTGCCAAGTAGAACCTCCCTTACTGGCTCCTAGCATAGGAGCTTCATGGGGTTTAACCATGAAGCTCCCAGGCCGTGAAGTGGAGGGACTAGAGGTCTAGGTGATGGAGGTGACCGTGGTTCTGAGTGATCAGATTGGGGCAGAGTGGAAGCACAATCGGAGTGTCCAGAAGCGCGGTGTACCTGTGTTGCTGGGCCATGCTGGGGTCAGCAGAATTATCTGCACTTTATCCCTGTGTATCTTGGGCAGCACCTTGTGCATGAGTGGGACCGGTGGGAAGGCAAACATGAGACAGTCTCCCCAGGGTAGCAGGAACGCATCTGTGATTGAACCCAGGCTGTGTTTCTGGAAGGAGAAGAGGAGACTAAGGGGAGATATGATAGAGGTATATAAAATCATGAGTGGTGTGGAGGAAGTGAATAAGGAAAAGTTATTTACTTGTTCCCATAATATAAGAACTAGGGGCCACCAAATGAAATTAATGGGCAGCAGGTTTTAAACAAATAAAAGGAAGTTGTTCTTCACACAGCGCTCAGTCAACCTGTGGAACTCCTTGCCTGAAGGGGTTGTGAAGGCTAGGACTATAACAGGGTTTAAAAGAGAACTAGATAAATTCATGGAGGTTAAGTCCATTAATGGCTATTAGCCAGGATGGGTAAGGAATGGTGTCATTCCTTACCCTCCTTAGCCTCTGTTTGTCAGAGGGTGGAGATAGATGGCAGGAGAGAGATCACTTCATCGTTATCTGTTAGGTCCACTCCCTCTGGGACACCTGGCATTGGTTACTGTCAGTAGACAGGATACTGGGCAGGATGGACCTTTGGTCTGACCCAGTATGGCTATTCTTATGTTCTTATGCAGAACTCCCATAGCTGGAGGGTTTCCTAACATAGTGGGGAGGAATGAGCTCCACCCTGCTTCTTGATGTAAAACATAGCAGTGGTGTTGTCTGTCATCACTGCTACGCACTGGGAAGTTTGGCATGCTAGTCGCACTGCTCTGAGCTCCCTGATCTTGAAATGGAGGGAGAGCTCATCCAGTGACCACAGGCCCTTTATTCAGAGATCTCTCAGATGCACCCACCAACTCAGAGCTGATGTGTCTATTACTAGGGACAAGGAAGTATTGAAGAAACACCTTTGCATACCATCTGAAGGTTGAGCCATCAATGTAGAGACTCGAATATATGTCCTGGCACTGTCACTACCAAGTCCAGCCTATTGCACCCCGGGCAGTATACCAACGCGTGCCACACTTGAAGGGTTTGAGCCTCATTCTGCCATGCTGGACCACATAAGTGCAGGCTGCCATGTGGCCAAAGAGACTCAGGCAGCTCCTTGCATTAGTGGTCGGGTACCACCTGAGGCTTTGGATAATTTCAGCCGTGGCCTGGAATCGAGTCTCTGTCAGGAACACCCTTGCCTGTACCGAGTCCAGCACCGCTCCGATGAATTCTATTCTTTGGATCGGTGATAAGGTTGACTTGTTCATGTTGAGGAGGAATCCCAGTCTCTCAAAAGTGGATCTGAACAATTGGACTTGAGACTCCACCTGCTCCCTGGTACGTCCCCTGAGTAGCCAGTAGTCTAGGTACGGGTGTACCTGCACCTGCCTCCTCTGGAGGAAGGCTGCTACGACCGACATGCACTTGGTGAATACTCGGGGGGCTGTTGACAGACCGAATGAGAGGATCGTGAACTGATAGTGTTTGTGGTTGACCACAAACCAGAGAAAACGTCTGCGCGCAGGCCAAATGGCTATGTGAAACTATGTATCTTTCATGTTGAGGGTGACATACCAGTCTCCCGGATCCAGGGAAAGGATAATAGAGCTCAGGGAGACCATGCGGAACTTCAACTTCACCATGAACTTGTTGAGTCCTCGCAGGTCTAGAATTGGTCTGCTTCCCTTTGCCTTGGGAATTAGGAAATAGCAGGAGTAGAATCCGTTGTCCCATAGCTCCTGAGGAACCTCCTCCTATGATCCTATGTTGAGAAGCTCCTGCACCTCCTGGATAAGGAATTGCTCATGAGAAGGGTCCCCAAAGAGGGGGTGGGAGGGAGGGTAGGAGCAAAATTGGAGAGAATATTCCACTTCTACAGTGCAAAGAATCCAGCGGTCCAATGCTGTGTGCCCTGCAGCCGGTTCGCTTCTGAACCAGGCCAAGGAAACAACTATGCACGCTCATGCTCCACACGTTTCACTTCTCGCCCTGATACCAGATGGTGGGATTATACCACCTGTGGAGGGTGAGGAACCCCGGTGGGCCAGCCTCTATTCCACCCTGGTCCCACAGTCCACCGGAGAGATCCATTGGTGTCTCCTTCCTGGAGCCATGAGCACAGGTGTGTACCTGGCATGGTTCACCCCCATCCCCAACTCCTGACCCTTTTGCAGCATGAGGGAGAACCTGGCACATGCTTATCTTGAATGTGCCAGGTTGCAGCCCCTATTCCAACTCCTCCAGAACCACCTGTTGAGGTTCTGCCTGCACTTTTTTATATTCTCATACCCTGTCTATGGCCACACGAAGTCGCAAGACCTCCTCGTCGACCTCCTCCTGGTCCTTGCCAAAGTGGCCATCTTTAACATCAGGAGGAGGATGCTAGATGAAGGGGTGCTCTGTGACTATGGGGCCTATTTCTGCTCCTCGTTTCATGCATCCAGGAAGAGTTCCTCTGGGCAGCATCTGCTAACTCCCTAGACAGCTTTGAGGAGCAGTGGTTGCTGTCCAGGGTTCTCTGGATCCCTAGTTTTGAACCTGTGACCTTTACTCCTACTCCTGTTATTCATTAGTTGTCCCCCATATTTAGCTTGTTCCTGGGTCCAGTGGTCCCTCCTGCAAGGCTGGGAGATGGGCTTTTAGATGTGGGCAGGCTTACGCCCACCCACCTCCCAGGATTACCAATAAGGCCTCCTTAGATCTGGGAGCTGCCCCTGTAACTCTTTCTCATTGACTGCCAACATGACCAGAAAGCATGGCTGCGGGTGTGAGAAAGATATGTGTAGTCCTTGGAAGGGACAAAGTATTTGCATTCCACATCCCTGGCAGTCAGCAGAATCGAGGCCAGGGTCTGCCCCAGAGTCTTGGTGTCGGTCTGAACTGTCTTGATCAATGGCAGAACTACCCATGATGGACCTTCAGGAGTAAGTATGTCCACCATGGGGTCCTCGGCCTCAATCACTTCCTCTGCTTGCAACCCCATGTTGCGGGCAGTCTGCCTCAGAAGATCCTGATGTGCCCTTTGATCAATCAGCAGAGGGCCTGGAGCTGAAGCCCCTGCCACAGCCTTGTCAGGAGAAGATGATGAGGTGGCCAGAGGAGGTATTGGGTCCACCTGTCCCTCTGGCTCCCTGACCTCCTCCTGGTCAGTGCCTGCCCATGTGGTGGCTACAGCCAAAGTGGCTGTAGCCTGACCCTGTGGCTGGTACTGTGCTGGAGTAGCCTCGGCAGCGCCCTGAGCCTGAGGGGGCAGCTAGGACAGGCTGGCATCGGATTCCCGAGATGTAGGCCTGTTCCTGGCAGAGTGAGGTGGTCGGTGATCTGAGGTTACCGACCATGAACCCCTTGAAAGGGAGCCCTGGGTCTGATGGGAAGCCCAGGGAGTCCAAAAGGGCCATTGCGCCGGGGGCTTTCACTGTGTCTGCCAGGTCAGCTGTGCATCCCTTTGCCATCTCCGAGACTTATGCTGACTAAGCCTGGAATAGTATGAATCACTGTCAGAGTCCGAGGAAGCAGACCCTGATCACGATGACCAAGGTGGTGCCGAAGGGCCCTGCGCAGGAGACCGGCGCTGGGAATCTGGTATCATAGATCGGTGCCAGTGATCGAGGATGCGATGTCAGTCCTCTGTGTCGGTGCCAATCCTCTCTCAGTGCCGGGGATCAGTGCTAGTCCACCCTTAGTGTTGGAGAGGGGGAACGTTGCGCCAGTGCCGGAGATGTTCTTACAGAGCACGGTGCCAGGGAGCAGTGCCACAGCAAAAGCAACTGAAAGCAGTGCCACAGATGGTGCCAAGCCAGGGACTGTCAGCACTGCATCATACCTTGCTTGCCTCTAGACGGTATCGGACATATCGGTACCAGAGGCTTGTTCCTCAGAGCCGGGGCTGTGAAGCCGTCATTTCAATTAAGTCTCTGGAGGCTTTGAAAGTGTCCGGGGTGGATGGTGGCTCAAACTCCTTCACGTGGCACTGCCCTTGCAGGTCATATATTGAGCACCATGAATGCACCACTCCAGGGAGCTCCACAGCCGACACAACGGGAGCTGCTAAGGGAAAACTTTGACAACCATGATGCAGCACACGCACACCTGATTGGAATCAATGTGAACAAGCACTCGAAGAAGAACAGGCTGTGACTGCCAGACATCACAATCGGGTACAGGTATCTATGGGACTTATAGGGAAGAAGCAAATTGCTGGGCAGGGAGGCCACAATAAGAGATACTAACTGTGCCTGGAACTCTGTTACCTCCTATGTGTTCAAATAGACTGGACTGGAGAGGTGACCCCAGGCACTAGGCTGAAGAGACCTGGCTCTAGAATGGACTGCCCCAGGGGTCCAAACAAGAACTGCTATTGCTCAGTTGAACTGCAACTTTTAAGGCTCTGTGCCTCAAGTATCTGAAAACTTTCCATTTTCTGCCAGCCCTAATAAAATGGCCTTTCCCTTAGCCATGTCTCAGTGGTTACTGTGACCCACTGAGGCTAGCACCTACAAGACCTAGCTGCTGAAGCACCTACCGTGCTTGCCTGTGAGTTGTGATACACCTGGCACATTACAGGCATGCTAAGTTTTTGGTGTACCAGGCAATTGCAACAATTACACTTTTAATATTAGCTGAAGGAGGTGGTGCAGGAGCACACCTCTTAGAAGAAAGGCTCCCTTGTGATTGCATGCTTGTTGTCAGGAAATCATTGCAAGATTCAGGATTTTGGAGTGCTCTACCAAACACCTGCTGTCATGATGGCTACCACAGGGTGACACTGGCCCTTCAAGAGGGAACCGGGCCAGTGCACGTGTGACCCATTAACTCATTGTAATTGAGGGGAGAGAAACCTGGCAAGCCAGAGCTACCTGAAAGCACTGATACAGAGAGGAAGATGGGCAGGTGAGAGCTGCCTAAAGAGGAAAGGAGAGATGTGGGGGAGGGGCAGAAGCGGGAGGAGCAGTAGCAAAAGAAGCAGAGGTGGACAGCTGGTACACTGAGCCATTGGGAAAAGCAAAAGCTGATGGGGAGGACTGAGGAACCACTGCAGAGTAAAAGGACAGCTTGTACAGAAGCCTCTATGAAGAAGGGGAAGAAGCAGCCTGGTTGGGAGATGCTGAGCCCATAACAAGAGGTTTGATGCTGGAGGGTGGATCCCAGGAGCAGGCACACTTACAGGGAGAGAGGTCTGTCCGAGAGAAACACTGCAGGGGGCTCTGTCGCAGGAGATCTGACCTGGGGCTGTGGGAGAAGAGTTGTGGAGAGAAGTGGGTCTTGGAACTCTCAGGTAGAAGACCTGGAATGTGGGGTCCTGGAACAGGAGCTAAAGGAACTGTGAGCAAGTGACTAATGACTGTTGGGTGGGTGACCTGGGAACGGTGACTTTTGAATAAGATTGAAAAATTGCTGCATTGTGTAACCTTACTTTATTTTGGGGTTGAACAGGGACTGTTTTTACTACGAAATGGACTTTAGTGTGGACTGTGGCATTTAAAACGGGCTTGAATTAGCTGTTGAAGGTGACAACATTACTTTGCATAGGTGAATAAAGAGGAAAATATACACACATATATATCTTCTCAGATGCAGGACACTGCAATTCCAGGAGTCAATACCATCAATATGTGCATTAAAACCCACATGATAAACACAGATATAGATCAGAGGGGTAGCCGTGTTAGTCTGGATCTGTAAAAGCAGCAAAGAGTCCTGTGGCACCTTATAGACTAACAGAAATTTTGGAGCATGACTTTCGTGGGTGAATACCCACTTCGTCGGATGCATGTAGTGGAAATTTCCAGGGGCAGGTATATATATGCAAGCAAGAAGCAGGCTGGAGATAACGAGGTTAGTTCAATCAGGGAGGATGAGGCCCTCTTCTAGCAGTTGAGGTGTGAAAACCAAGGGAGGAGAAACTGGTTTTGTAGTTGGCAAGCCATTCACAGTCCTTGTTTAATCCTCAGGACTCTTTGCTACAGGACTCTTTGCTGCTTTTACAGATATAGATGTGCTCAAGTATGAGTTCTGCTCCATCATAAAAACTGCATGGACAGAAGTCAGGAAGACAGAGTATCTCTGCAGTAGAATAATTGGTCTAGTGACAGGACCATAATGAAACATTACCCAGAAGGAAGAATGTAAGTTAATGACCCTCAGCCTCAGACACTAGAAGGGAAAAGCAGTAGCAGAAAAATGTTGCATTATTTCCTAAGATACAAATGCCCCTTCCCATCTCAGCAAAGGGAAGTTTGCTCAGACCATCTGGTGATGAGCAACTCCTGGGAGATAGAAGGGAGAGCTTATGCCCAGTCATGTAGAAACTGAGCTTTTGTGCCTCATAGTGGACATAGGAGAGTGCCTGGGGGTGGGGCTTCTCTACCAGTTATTGGACAGCCAGGACTGGGGAATTAAGAGACTTGATTCATTTGGGGAGAAGAAGGGGCCATGAGAGTCAAAGTCTTTCTAGGGATCTGGGGGCCATTTTGCCACTATTACGGCCCTGCTCAGCCTCCCTGATAGTCAGCTGCATTTCCAGAGTGCTGTGGGTATGACCAATAACCTATTTTGGGATCAGGAAGGATTTTTTCCCCTGTTGGACCAAATTGGCAGGGATTCACAGAGTTTTTTTCACCTTTCTCTGCAGCCTTGAGGAAGCAACATTTAAGTTAAAATAATGAAGAGTAGGAATTTTAATGCTAGGAGGAGTCTAGGAAGGTTAGTCCATTGCAACTTGCCGCTGGAAGCCCAGGCAGATAACAGCGACAGAACCAGATTCCTGAGATAAATAAAAGCTGGGACATGCTGGGGGACCTTTTGCCTTTAAGAAGGGCAGACCTGAAGACTTCACAGACTGAGGGCCCTCTGAATACCCTCTAACCCTTCTCACAAATGAGAGAGTATGAGGATTCAGAAGTGAGCTGTGTCCTAAGGGTTAGGCAGAGCCTTCACTCAAAGTTATTATATAGTGTGTATGCTAATGTCAAACTAGACTCAATTAAATGCCAGATTTATGAAAGAGGGTGTGCAGATAGGGCCCCTCCCCATTGTTAAGTTAATAAGGTTCTGCCCTGATGATTAACTCTGTCACTGTGCCTATTTTTCATTCACCTATGTGTCCTGAGCAGATCACCCTTAATTTTAATAGGAAATTTGGTTTATTTGAAGGCAATCACTGAATATAACTGAAATGTTGACAAAATTTCCCTTCAATAAGAAATACCTAAAACTATTTGTTTAGTTGAAGAAAAGCTTTATCCCTTTCTTTAAAAGCGGAACAATCTCTGTGAACCCAGATTTTGGGCCTGAAGTTTTAAAAAGAGAAACTCCCCATTGACACAAAGCCTTGTCAGATGCCACCGACAGTGGACTTGATCTAGGACTTCATTTTTGGGTCAATATATATATAGTGATATTTTACTTTGATTTCTTAAATTCTTGGGAAATATTATATCTACATTTTTACTTCGTGGCAAAGAAAGGATGGATGGTCCTTTGGGTTAAGACGTGGGGCAAGGATTTGGGTAAGCAATTCACAGTTTTGCCACAGACTTCCTGTGTGAGCATGGGGAAAATCAGTTGGGGCCCCAATTCATCAAAGCACTCAGAGGCAGTCAAGTATCAGAGGGGTAGCCGTGTTAGTCTGGTTCTGTAAAAGCAGCAAAGAGTCCTGTGGCACCTTATAGACTAACAGACGTTTTGCAGCATGAGCTTTCGTGGGTGAATACCCACTATGTGGGGTCTATAAGGTGCCACAGGATTCAGTGGCAGTGAGGGCTGTAAAAAATGCCAAGAAAAAGGACAAGAGTGAGCTCAGACTGAGAAATTCATTAAGACGAAAATAGCCATCTATTTATTTTTAGCAAGCAGAAAAAAATACTGCAACATTTGAAAACAGTTCTTCTCCCCTTCCCCCCATATACTTATTAAACAGATTTCTTTTCCACCACCTGAAATTAAGTAGGAGAGATTTTATTCCAGTCTCAGTCGGGCCAGCGTACATTCTCCATACACACACCCTATCTACTTGTTCCCCCTATAATCAGGGTAAATTCACCATTCATCAGCTCAGTTTTACAGTAGAAGACAGGCAGCAAATTTGAATCAATGGAATCATTTCAACTGATACAATTGTTTCCTGCAATGAATGAATTACCTTGAATCTCATAAATCTGCACTAAAAAAGGCATAAAATAGCAACCATGACTGATCACCTAATTTTTTTTTAAATCATATGAACTACCATACTTTTCTCACAACTCCTTTCCTAGGAACATACTTTCTTCCTTTCACTTATTTTGTAGTACTTATCCTTGAAGCTGATCATCAAAGTCCAACCTTTGAGAAGCTTTTCTGCTTTTCTTCTTATACTGATAAGAGCTGTGGGTTCCCCCCCAATCCCTTTTTCCCTCCATGTCATCAGAAACCATCAAAGTGCAACCTTTTAGAATCTTCCATTATATTGTCAGGGAACATCATCAATGCTCTGAAAGTGCTTTAACAATTCCTTTTCTCTGATTTATCTTCTTGTTAAAAGAAATGGTACAGGCAGGGTTTTACCAGCCTTACAAGAATTAATGAACTAATATAATAAAAAATGATTCAATTGTTTTATTAGATGATATTACATGCATTCCCCCCACCCATAAATTTTAATTTTCATTTATCATTGAGGGAGGGGGAAGGTAGGAGGGGAAGATAAATTGGACATACAGGAAAGGACAATATCCAATAAAGATTAATTCTATAGATAACTTGTTTCTTTTTTAAAGGGGAAACACTAATATGAGAAAATATATAGCCTAATAAAAATGAAATTACATCTGTGCTGCTTATTAAACTCTGTTGAACCACAAATGACATCTTGGGAAGCAGAATTTTTTTTTAAAAAATACAGAACTAGCAAAAAAACCCTCCAAAAAGCCAATTCAAAAGAATATTTTATATTAATTGAAGAAAAATAAGTGTTTTAAAAAATAATGCATAGTCTATATCTGCTTGGGGACTCAAATATAATTTGCATGTGCATGATTCATAAGACACAGCACTTTATTTTTAAATAGACAATGTTCATTCTGAAAAAAAAAGCAATATTTATCATAGGATTCTGTGTCATTTTGTGCAAATTCAATCTCTAAATTACAGAATCTTATGCAAGACTGAAATATTCAAGGTTTAAAACATTCTTTAAATAAAGAAAAACATGAAAGAAGGAAAACCAAAATGTTGATCTTATTGTGGTGACTGTGTTTTGCATAGTCTTGGGGAGCTATACTGAGATTGCCAGTTGCATGAACTCTTGGATACAGCAGTTGTTGAAGTTACTGGATTCACACTGGCTAGCAGGGGAAATGGTGGAATATCCTGTAAAAGGATACGGTGGGAGATGGGGGTAGAGGGAAGAAAGCACATCAGCTCAAAATGACTAAGAAAGTGAAAACATTCCAATTTTTTTCTTTTGAAAAGGAAGAAGAAAGGGTAACATGCATGCTACTAAAAAGATCCATCATCATAATTAACTATATGGCCCTTCATTTGCAGTTTATCTAACAAAGATACCATACCATGGTATGAATGAGCCACTTGCTTAAGGGAGGGGAACAAAAAACAAAACAAAACAGATTTGAGACTCGCTTTCAGGTTTTCGTTTTATGCTCTCTTTTTTGGTGCATTGACAAACCAACCATCAGATATGTGAGAGGAGGAGTGGTTTTTCTTTAGTGCAGTTCTACTTCAAAAAAATATTAGTGTAGAGCTGGCACTTTTTTAGATCTATGGCTGAGAAGGGCTATATGTGATCTAAGTGTTATCATTAGTACTCAACATTTCTGTATCCTGAGTACAAACTTATCTCCGTTCAAACAAGCATTCTTACCACTTGTTCCTGTTATTAGCATTGTGGATACAATGTAGCTATGGAGGAATCAAATAGATTCTGTTCTTTCCCATGCATCAACAACAAAATTTTATATAAGCTCTGCTTACAGGAATCTCAGTTGCTACTTGGCTCAGTGGTTTGAGCATTGGCCTGCTAAACCCAGGGTTGTGAGTTCAATCCTTAAGGGGACCACTTAGGGATCTGGGGCAAAAATTGGTCCTGCTAGTGAAGGCAGAGGGCTGGACTTGATGACCTTTCGGGGTCCCTTCCAGTTCTAGGAGATTGGTATATCTCCAATTATTACTTGGTGCATCTCACCAGATTTTTCCTAGGCTCTTCTGTTTGGTATGGATTCTTTGAAGATACTATGGAATTTAGCTGGGTCCTTGAGTTTACAGGTACAGATCATGTTCTTCCCACTTGGATGACTATGTTTTAATCCTAGTTTGATGGAGACAGTGGTCTGTGCAGGGTAAGGATTTTTTCCTTAACATTTCCCAGGTTAACAAGTGTAAGTAATCCAGAAAGAAACCAGTTTAACTTTCAAATTTCAGGCTGGGTTTGCAGATTGGGCACTTAGAAAAAATATCTTTTTGAATTGTAAATTGAATAGGTTTGACGTTAAAATTCCTGATGGAAATACGGTTGGAACCTCACAAGGACATTTCTACAAACCCACTTTCCGAAGTGGGATCACCATAGGAAGGAAGAAGCAATGAATGAGCACTGTATTTGTGAAGAGTAGGAGACCGCAAAAAGGAATGTCAGGAATGTAACCTTACTTTTGCCTCCTCCAAGCTGAAATTCTTCTCTGCTACCATCCCGCATGCTAAATGTCATTATGAAGAACTTTTCTGAGCCATGAATCCCTTTGTCAATGCAGATCCCCTTCTGCTATGCCACCCCAGAGAGCAGCTCCCCTCAATGTGAGGAAATACTGACACATTTCTCAACCAAGACTACCTGTAGCTACAATGCCCTGTTTAGACAGCAGTATACTGAGACAAGGTTGGAAAAAATGCCCCATCAAAAAATTCAGCGGTCACAGAGCAAGACATTCAGCAAGCACTGGAAAGAATCACTTAGGACCTGTGATTCAGATCTATGCCAATCACGGCTGATGAAAGATATCAGGGAATAATTTAGCTCCCCTGCTGTCAGAATTTGTCAACCAACTTGGATTAAGGGAACCTGTCAACCACCCTCAAAGCATTAAATAGTTGGACTACTCCCAAGACACCTCCTCTCTTGACTAAACAGATCTTGTACAGCTCAAGATAAGCAGATCTCACTGTCCAACCTCTCATTCTTGAGCAAGATAATAATGAAACTAGCTGCAAATTACCCTCCACATAAACCAGTGTCCTGGCCAAGTATCCTGGCCAAGTACTCCCCCCTCCCCCAAAAAACAAACAAACAAAAACAAACAAAAAAAAACCCCAGAAAACAAAAAACCCACACACCTGGAAAATAAAGATTTCTGATCTCTCCAAAACATTGTGGTCCTCAGCCACCAAGAGACAAAGGAATTTAACAAAACCTAATGTTGAGTCAAACAATGCCTCGTTTATCACATTTGGGATACTAATCAAATAAAGTGAAGAAACAGTCACTGCTGCTGCTAGGGCTGCCAAAGGCTATTCACAACTCAGAAAATTTAATCTACAAAAGAAATTACCCAGAAAGAATTTATGCAAACAAGAGGTGTAAATATCTAATCTTACAATGAAATGCAGACATTTTCTGTTATACAGAATAAATAAAATGTATGAACTCTGTGTGTGTGTGTATGCACACATTACTGATTATTACTGGAATACTCGATATCTTTAATCAGAAGTAAAGTCAATTTTTAACAGTGGCATAATATTTTCCTACTTTTGAAAAAGAAGATTTAATTCAAAAGCGGTAAATAACGGAAAAAAACATGAGCAATCATATATGCGTATGATTATATAAATTAGGATTTATGATTACCTAGGTTCTGTTCCCAGTTCTGCCACTGTTTGTCCTTGGGTAAGTCATTTGTGAACAAATGTGTTTATTATATACTTCTTTTCAAATTTAAATAGTATAAAGCTTCCTTGCACAGATTTTTAAATGGGGTGTCTGCGGTGTAAACCTTTCTGGTTTTTGAAAATTTGATGCATCTGAGCACGTGACGAATAATAGTACTTGGCATATATAGGACTTAGCAGCTATAGCTTTACACTTTACATACATTAGATAATTATTTTCCTTAACACCCCATTGTGGTTGGTACATCAGTAGATAAGTACTTTAATCCCCATTTTAGAGAGGGTGAAAATGAATCCTGGAGAGTTTAGGTGACTTGCTCAAGGCCACACAGCAAGTCAGTGACAGAATTGAGACCAGAGCCATCTCCTAGCTGCCTGCCTAATCTACTACACCATGCTATCACCAAGTCCCGTCTTGAATCTAATCTAATTAATAAATTAGTGTCTAATGAACCATGACTGCAGAATCACAATGCTGTTTCTGCCAGTCATTTAGGGAAATACAGGAAAATGCACATGCATATGGACATAAAATGATCAGTACAGAGTGAGTTGGATCAAATGGATTTTTGGAGCAGAGCAGGATATAAAAACCCATTCCTCTCTCCTCCAAAAGTCAGGAGAGATTTGCTTGAGCTGTGAAGTTTGGACCAAGATCTGAATTCTTTTAAAGTGTACAGTGGGGTAGGTTAGGATAAAGGGGGTTGGTTTGGGGTATGTACTTCAGATTTTGGTTGCACTGGAAAAGCATCAAATTCTAAATATCTTCTTTCACTGCGAACAAGGAAACTTACAGAAATAGAAGTAAGTATATATATATTTTTTAAGATGTTGAATGTTTTTGATAGCCACTCTATCGTATCAAGAGTTCATTTGGAAAGCTAATTTGAAACCTAAGCACAAACCCCACTCTTACAACTCTTCTATTCAGTGTTTTAGCTCCACAGTGGATGGACAATTTAATAAAATGAAAAAAAATGTCTCAGTGTTAAGACTTAGACCCATTTGCATTTTCTTTTCTCCCATTGTCGTCAATGGACTTAATATATTTTCTAATGTATTATATCTCAGAGTATCAATAATGCATCATCTTCAAACAGAAGTAAAAAGGATGCTGTCAATCTGAAAAGATGGTTTAGCTACAAATTTATATTTTTGTTCATTCTCTGTATGCCTTTCTGTTGTTCATTACCAACGTATCATCAGAGTTGATTTATCAGTTGAGCAATATTTATGCCGATGTACTTCTCTACTGTCTCTACTTCTTCACTCTCCCAGCTCCTATCCCGCCTGAAGCCTTGCAAAGCCCTGCAAGCAACTGCATGTTTGCTTCCTTATGTGCATTGCCTTTCCAGAAAACAGATTCCTATAAGGCCCCCATTAAAATATGAACAAAGGGAAAATAAGCCAGATTTTCAAGTAGTATCTGAGTATTAAAAAAGCAAAACCAGAACTTGGGACAGTAAATGTAAGGCTTAGATTATGCAAATGTTGGTGACACACACTAGTAGTCTCATTATCACCACTGGGAGTACTTGCTTGAGTAAGTGATTTCCAACATGAGTAAAAAACTTGCAAAACCAAGCACTTAATGAATGGGTGGTTCTCCAGATTTTGGCTTAAATATTTTTTCAGTGCTCTTTGATAGCTATACACTGACTTATCTCTACAATACTCAAGATTAATTTCAAAATCTTTCTTTACAATTCACATAAAAATATCTCAGTGATGGGATTCAAATACAGCAGTGACGCCTCTACTATTGTTTTGTCTCTCTCAGGGTTAGCCACCTGCACTACACAATTCTGTAGGCTAGATTCACTGGTACAATCTATCTGCTTTGCATTTCTTCAGTGGCACCCAATAGAAGTAAATCTGGTTTAACTGGACAGTTATATCAAGGCTGTTTGCTGTTGCTGGAAAGTACTGGCCATATGTGTGCTATCCTGGGAATGCTGTGTGATAGGGCAATTCTGAGTGTGAGTTGTGATTGCAAGTAAATCTTTAATTTCTTATGTGTCCACATTATTAAACATGCACTAAACTGATTAACAGATATTTCTGAAACAGTTACAGAAGATAGACCACCACAACTCACTTCCCTTTTGTAGAGCAACATTGGGTAGAAAGAAGCAAATTAAAATACATTCTGTTGCAAAAAAATTTCTTGGGTACAGTAATTTCTAGCCATGAACACCACTTACTGGTCTGTAGCTGTTTCTCTCTGGCCTGTACATCAGCAAAAACTTGTTTGAAGTGGTTAGTAAAAGCTACAAGGTCTGCATCAAGGAACATTGGCCCTTGCTCTTTTTCTTTCAGTGCTTTACTTTGAAGCTTTAGCTGCACAATTTTAGGCTGAAGGGCTGACAACCGGGAGACTTCATCCTGTATGGTGAAGACAAACATTCCTGAATAAAATCATCCTACAAGAAATTCTTCATCAGATCACCACTGTTTTTATGGAATAAAAGAGGGCAAGAGAACATCAGATATTCCTAATTCCTGAAACAGAAAATGGTCATGGAGAAGAACTAAAGTACTAGTTTACTTAGTTCACTTTAGTGCCAGATTAGGATTATTCTCTACTGTGTAAATCACCAGTGTTTTGTCCAGTCAAATTCTAATATACTCAGTGAAGTCTTTCAATCTTCACTGCAGAGTGGTCCCCATAAAAAGTCAAATGTAGCAACAGTTACTCATTTGTGGTATCAGATATGAAACTACTTTCTTATACTGAGAATAAGAAATAACTCGGGAATTTGACATGTTATGAAATTGTAACTGTTGATGATGATTCACTTTTTAAAGGTGACTGCTGCAGGTGTCTGTATAAGAGTAGAGAAAATATCTTGGTATTGGCTGAGCTTCCCTAGAAAGTAGCAATAGACTCAAGTTGGAAATTTCAGGTCTACATCCAGATTTCGTGTAAGGATCTCTCCACACTTGTGCCCATGCACAAGAGCTGTCCAAAATCCTAAATCAGCATATCCTTTGTGCTCCCTTCTATGGCCCTATTGGTGCCAGTTGCCAGAAAGAGGCCAGCAGGGCAAGGGTAATGATCATGACATGATTTTAGCATCCCCACCTACAGAGTTGTCTAGGACCATAAAAAGGGACAGGCTTCACTGTGATACACTACACACACTGGAATACTGCTTGGGAACTCTTCTTGAGTCAGGTTCAATTACACTTGGGAACTCTAGGATGGCCCAATGGCACATCGGGCATAAACTAACCATATGTTAGCAAAACTAAAATCCTGCTAGATATAGCAGGAGTAGAAGGCGGCTCTATGAAATTCCTTGTATATGCATATCAATAAAAATATGTTGCTTTAAAATTATGTCACAAACTCATATGTGAAAATACAACCTGCAGATTGCTACTATCAGTATTTGCCATAGGTATGCATAATGCTCTACAATAAGGTTCTTATTCAGCAAAGCACTTAAACGTGTATAAGTGGTCTGCTGCTTTGGGACCTAATTAAGGTGTGCTAAATTTGTATCAAAAGTCTAAATCCCAGAAGGGCTGCAATCAGAGGACAAACTAGCAAAGTATAACACAACCATTAAATTATCCAAGGAAATCAGCAAAAACAATGAGGAGGAGCTGACTTTTCAAGTCTTAACAGGCACTTATTTTTATTGACCAATGGTCTTAAGATATTGCATAATGTTCTGGTCATATGGCTATAACAGTCCAACATCCAATATCAGTTAAAAGTACAGTAGAACAAGCATTAGTTATTTGCTGAAAAGAACTGTTTAATTTTAACACCCACACACTCTGTCCTCCTGCCCTTTTACACTCATCATTGCTACCGTTCATGGACCAGGTATTGACAATACCTAGTTTTGAAAGATATAAAGACTATTTTCCACTCTCATAATGAAAAACTGGCAGCCATCATCTGTCAAAATGTAGCAATACCCATCGAGCATAATAATGAAAGGGTTGGAAAAGAGCCTCTAACCTTGCACTTTTCCAACTGTATTTTTACTGTAGCAGGATCTGCTGCTGGTGTAGGTTGTGCTTTCAGCCAGTTTTCAGCAGTAATTGCTGTCTGTTCCAGTTGCTGCAGCTGGGAGTAGAAGGCAATGATGTTATTTTGGTACTCCAGCCACGCCAGTCTCTCACTCAGCAAATGACAGAACTCAATCCAGCGACTGTTCAACTGCTCTGAGGCTTGTTTGATGTTGTCAGCATTAAGACCCTCTAGAAAGAAAGTAAGAAGAAAAGAACTTCAATACTTATTTATCTTTAAGTCATAAAAAAGAAGCTGGAAAAGAATTTAACAACTCAGTTTCCGTATATAAATGTATGGATGTCATATATTAGTGGAGAGAGCATTTAAAATCTATTGTAAATTGCTGGCAAGATATTGCTGTTAATATGGGAATGAATCATAATAGATTCTAGTTCCATAATAGGAATAAAGCAGGAAGAGGAGATATAGCACACGGAAATAATTAAAGCTACTATGAGAAATAATAAAATGCCTTAAACTTACATTTTGGAAAACTTTGTCTCGATTGAAATTACATTTTAATACCTAGGGATGGCTTTTCTAAGTGTCCAAATGGTTTAGGAGCAAAAGTCCAATTTAAAGTTTATGGGATTTAGGCTCCTAAGTAACTGTGTATTTGAAAATGTCATGCTTAGCATCTGTATTACATTCTACACATAAATTCAGCACTCATCATTATTGAAACAAGGCATATTAAGCAAAAACAGTTTAGCAATTGCAATAAAGTTACTTGGAGCAGTGATGAGGTAAAAGAGCTCAGCCCTGGGATTCACACTGAAAAAAATAGGAATCAAAAGTAAAATGAAAGGGTTTTCCCTAGCACAATTTATAATTATTCTGAAATTTGGCACTGTAGGCATCAATTCAAAACTATTCAGAGTAATATCATTAATTTGAGTAGCTCATATTTACTACAGATATCAGGAGGCTGTAATATCAGATACTATACAGATATCAGATGGAGAAAAGCTCTAATGTGAACAGTCATATTGCTTCTTGCTGGCATGATTTATATTATAAATATAGAAATACTACAGATAATGAATTCAGAGTTAATTAAATTGTAGTACCAATGAGTTTGAGAGCACATATTTAATAACAACCTCACCACTATCCCTACAGGCCAACTCTGCAGAAACAAAAGTCTTCAGCTCATCAAAATCATAAAATAACATTTTTTCCCCTGATCTTTCCTAACACAAAGGCTATACATCAATAAGACAGAAGCCTCAAACCTAAACATCGATGTAACTATCTCTCTCAAAGCAATAGCTTGTTTCTCCAAGCCTGTGTGGGCTTTGGTACATCTGGAGTATGTCAATCTTTTTATTTCGAAGAGAAATATAAGATATAATAATGCTGCATTCCGCCCATTCCTCCACCCAAAAATTCCCTCATTATGGTTATGAAATAATTCAGATTTCTGAAGGCAAGTATGTAAACTCATTAATTAAATTTTAAATTGAGATACATTTATACAGTACCTAGCACAATGGGGTCCTGATCCATGGTGAGGGCACCAGTCACTACTACAATGCAAATTAATAATAATTTACAGAGATAGTCTGTTCTAAAAAGGTTTCTATGTATTCTTAAGAATACACAAAAACACTTTACAAATCTTGTTCAAATTTCCTAGGACTTAAACTTTTCTATTCAACAATGTTTTGGGCTGGATTCTCTGTCATGCTGTTCAGTGTCTGTGTGCAGCTGCCTGGTTCTCCGGCATGCTCTATGGAGCCAACTCTGGGCTGTTGTATTGCATGCCACTTGGAAAGTGGCTGTCCACCAATTGAAAGTAGCTGGAGCACAGCAGTGCCACAGGACATGCCTCTTTCTACTCCCTGTATGCTCCCTCTTCCCTTACCCCCAAGCAAATGTTGCATGATTTTGAAAAACAAGCCAGGAGTTATAGGTGTAAGAAGCTGCCTTGAGTCCTACACTGCTTGGTCAGCACTCCAATTCAAAAGTGGTCACTGTGGTTAGATGTTTGGCTGTGTGTGTGTCTGTGTTCTCCCTGCGTGCTGTCCCAGCTCTGTGTAGACAGCTGGCACAGCTCAAGCTGGCACATCTCAAGCAAACTGCTCAATGACCACAAGATCCATTAAGGTACGAAGGCACCCAGTCAGGTTTATTGTCAATGAAGCGCAATCCTAGCTCCCCGAATCAATGTCTACAGTTATTGCCCCCTTGGCTGGCCAAAGACACTCCCTCTGAGATACATCTTTATACATTACTACAAACAAGTTACGTATTTCCCCTGACGTATCTGGGTGCCACACTCTGACATATTAGGGTGCCACCCATTGCCTTGTACCTCTAGGTTCAATCAAAACATCTCTATCCATCATGCTGTCATCCTGACCTTATACTTAAGATGGGTAAGTGTGTTCCTGTTATCTTTGAGGAATGTGCTGGTATTGGGGTGTTCTGGTACCACCTTTCTAGAATGTGTTTGCATGTATATTCTTGTGCCTGGCACTACTTAGGAATGTGTTTCTGCAGTATCAACCCTGTCCTTTCCAGATTCTGTGAACAGGGCCTGCCTCTTGCTCACAACTTAACTTGACTATTTTAGCCCAGGCCTCAGGCCTCATACTAGGCCTCTGATACAAGGGCTTATGTCTCAGGCTCTCTTCCTACTACAGTCACTGTTGTGGTACACTCCACTCAGAAACATACATTACAAGAGAAAGGCTGGTGTTTGGGAGAGGGAGCAGACAGGGTTTAGTGTTTGGGTCTGGAAGAGATGAAGAGTTTGAGGGAGCATGAGGATGGCAAGCTGCACTTTGGGGTATGCCAAACAGTAACTCTGAACATGTTTCCTGTGGGGCACATGAGGGAGAGAAGGCAAGAGAGGTAAATCCATTGAGTACACTTCTGGAACCAAGTAACAAGATGCATCAATGTTTTTGACCTGGCATTTTTGGCATTAGTGGGTATGCAACCGCATTTAGCATATGTTAATGTTTAATTAGCATATGACTAAGTGCAAGGTGGTAGCATGATCCTGTACATGAAGTCTGAATGGAGATTTTTATGAAATGATCAACATATGGACACAAACTCATCAGTAGCAGAAGCAGGTGCACTAATAGTATAGTAGCAGGTACACATTTTGCTATTCTCAACTAAACTGAATGGTTTGTTTCAACAATTGGTTCTGTCCTGCCTGTAGATTTGTACATAAATTCTGAGTAGCAATACATTCATAAAATGCCTGAGAACCATAAAAAAAGGTACAAGGTCCCTGACTCTATATCCTTAACTACCCCTGGGCCCAATGTACACTGCCTGTGATTTCATTTGGGATAAGTAAGAAGGTCATTTTAAAATATTTATTACTAGCTTTGTCTTCTAACTGTTATGAATTTGACACTGAAGTAGGCTTTCAGGCCAAAGTTATGATTGCATGGGGGCTACAGCCTTGGACTATCTATGGATTACTGACAGTTTTCTTCCTGGTCATATTTTCTTCTAGGATTGGAGAGTAGTATATTCCAGGCTAGTGTCTGGTTGCAGCAGATCCCTCCCAAGGTCTCCTTCCACCTCTTTTCCTCCCCTTGAGTCCCCAAATCCCTCTCAACTTGTTTAAATACACTGAAAATTCTCAAGTTAGTAAAGTTCCATTAACTTGTATCCAAACACTGTGTCTGATTCATGTTCCCAGACCAGTAAAGAGGTCCTTTGGCTTCTCCTGTGACTTCAGGCAGAGTCGGATTAAGATCTTCTGGGGCCCTAGGCCAGAGAAGGTCCTGCCCCTGTTCGACCCCTTCCATCTGCAGCCCCACCCCTGGCTCCACCATGTTCTGCCCCTTCGCCTGTGACCCCACCTCTCTTCCATCCAAGGCCCCCATTTTGTCCAGAGCCCCCCATTTGCTCCTTTCTGCCCCCCCCCCCAATGCGGCCCCAAGACTGGAGAAGCTCTGTCCCCTCACCACAGCCCTGAGGCCATGGCAAGGAGTGAGAGCTCCTCTTGTCCCAGGGCTGCAGCCGGGATCTGGAACTGGGGCTCTGCCCTGCACCTGCCCTTCCCCCACCCACCCAGTCCTTCTGCTGGGGACCAGGGTTGGGGTGCTGGGGCATCCCCTGCCCGCTCCGTGGATTCTGCCAGGGTTCTGGACTTCTGCTGGAGCAGCCATTTTTCCAGGGGCCCCCAATTGGCCAGGGCGGTTTAGGTTGGACATTAGGAAGCATTTAAGAGCAGGTTAGACAATCACCTGTCAGGGATGGTCTAGATAATGGTTAGTCCTGCCATGACTGCAGGCGACTGGACTAGATGATCTCTCGAGGTCCCTTCCAGTCCTATGATTCTATGAATGGTGTTTTTTCATTTCAGTCTACAAATGTTTAAAACCTTTTCATACATATTGTTAACATCAATTTCCCTGTTGCTTATTATTTTCTGGGAGTTACATATAAAAAAATGTTGATAACCATATAAAATGGCAATACAAAACCCATTCAGTGCTAATATGCTAAAATTTCAGGGTTAATGAATCATAATCCTTTCACATTTCATATTCTAAACAACCCCAATATACTCAGTGAATAAATATATTGTACCCAGAGGACATAGATCATTACCTGAAGTGCATCCATTAATTTTATTGCCTTGTGTACTGTGCATAGCAAATTGTGTTAGAGTATTTTTAATTATATAGCATCTTATATGCAGCAACAATGGGACTGTCATTTAACATGAAGTCTACCTTGTCAAGTTTATTTATCATTAGCCATGGATCCAAGATAGAATAATACCATATTACTTTTTTTTTTTTTTAGATCTCACAACTCCTAAGGATATTTGAAATGGCAACGTCAATGAGGCATCCTAATAAACTTCCTCCTTATCACGGTAGCATTTTAAGTGTTGCATCATTACAAATTGATTTTAAAATCATTTTAATGCCTCCCATCAGAAGTTCACTGAGTATTCATTTTGATACAGTAGGTGTTTTATCCTAAATCACCATAACAATTAAGAGTCCACTCAGAAACCCCCACACCCTGCTTCACTCTTTCAATTTGCCAGCAGACTTTGAAGTTGAGAACATTTTAAAGTAAGGGATTGCATGATTTGCTCTTTTTTGGGGGCTTGGGGGGGGTAATAGGACCCTGAAGGTCCTTGCTGACACTTGGCCAAGGGGAAGCGGAGCAAGACTTCCTGTGGGGTACAGACAGCACTCAAAAGCAGCCGAGTTTGCCCCAGTAATAGCCAGGAGCAGCAGCAGTAGTGACAGGAGAAATTCTGCCTGGAGCCTTATGAATTGCTATTTTGGCAGGGTTAACCTCTCTTGTGGAGGCACTCCCAGCCAGAGAAACAACACTCCAATCACCCCCATAGGCATTTCCCTGTCTGAAGAATCAGGTGGGAGTAAAGCACCTTGATGTCTGTAGACACTAGTGATGACAACAGAATGCTCTTTACTCTGGACATTATTTTCTATCTCCTGACTGGCTGTGTGCCCCAACCTATTCCTGCCCCTTTATTGCTATACTCAAACTGCCTATACTCCATCCTTCCTTCCAGTGCTCCTCTTCCCATTCCTTCCTTTCCACCACTATTTTGTTCCTATTTTCCAACCTGACCCCAGTTCCAAAACAACAAAAAAGTAAAATAAAGAAAGAAATGAAGCTAAGACATGTGTTCGTCATTACTCTGATCATTTCTCTCTTAAGATGTCTTTGATTTTTGTCTTTTTCATATTTTAAATTCTTCACCTTCCTCTGTCTGCCCACGAATTCCACCAGTGGTCTAAATCTTAAATAAATATAAATTAACTTGTTGGATGTCTAGTACATGATCTTATAAGAACAGAATATAAATTGTTGTAATCACATCATACTACTGAACAATTTTGGCAAGGAACATATTGTTTATTGGGTACCATAATAGTACTGGGTGTACCTCAAGTGAGTTGGACCTTCCATTTTGTTAAGCTTCTAAAAGTTAAATAAATTAAACATCTCTTCTTCCAAATCAACCAGATATTTCTCCCTCTTTCCAATAGGCCACAGTCTAACTATCTCTGCCAAATCCAAAAATGTTCTCTAAACACAACTTCCTGCCACTGTGATGATATATTTAATGGGAAAGTAGGAAGGTGTCTAAGCATGGCACTCTGTCTACAGAGCTCTGGTCATCTGCTTTGTTGAAACCTTGGGCTCTCTGGAGCTTCACCAGAATCTCCTCCAGACTGCATTGTGCTAATAAAATTTGTGAATGACACAATGTTGGGAGGTATAGCCAATATGGAGGAAGACCGGAATATCATTCAAGGAGATCTGGATGACCTTGTAAACTGGAGTAATAGAAATGAGATGATATTTAATAGTGCAACATCATGCATTTAGGGACTAACAACAAGAATTTTTTTTCTGTAAGCTGGGGATTTATCAGTTGGAAGTGTCAGAGGAGGCGCAACATTTGGGTGTATTGGTTGATCACAGGATGTCTATGAGCCATAAATGTGATGCAGACATGAAAAAGGCTAACACAATCCTAAGATGCATCATGTGAGGTATTTCTGGTAGAGATAGTGAAGTGTTAGTACCATTATGCAAGGCACTGGTGAGATCTCATCTGGAATACTGTGTGCAATTCTGGTCTCCCATGTTTAAGAAAGATGAATTCAAACTGGAACAGGTGCAGACATGGGTGACTAGGATGATCCAAGGAAGGGAAAACCTACTTTATGAGAAGAGACTCAAAGAGCTTGGCGTGTTTAGCCTAACCAAAAGAAAGCTGAGGGGAGATAGGATTGGGCTCTATAAATACATCAGAGGGATAAACACCACGGAGGGAGAGGATTTATTTAAGTTGAGCACCATTGTGGACACAAGAACAAATGGTTATAAACTGGCCATCAACAAGTTTAGGCTCGAAATTAGGCAAAGGTTTCTAACCATCAGAAGAGTGAAGTTCTGGAACAGCCTTCCAAAGGAAGCAGTGGGGGCAAAAAACCTAACTGGCTTCAGGACTGAGCTTGATAAGTTTATGGAAGGGATGGTATGAAAGGACTGTGTATGATTGTGTGTGGCCCATCGGTGACTGCCAGTAGCAAAAATCCCCAACTGCCGGAGTCGGGACACTAGCTGGGCAGGGCTCTGAATGACTACAGATAATTCTTTCCCAGGTATCTGCCTGGCGGGTCTTGGCCACATGCTCAGAGTCTAATCACCATATTTGGGATCGGGAAAGAATTTTCCCCAGGGTCAGATTGCCAGGAGTGGCAATAGGGGTCTATTTCAGGAGTGAGTGAGGTTCTGTGGCCTGTAATGTGCAGGATGTCAGACTAGATGGTTCCTTCTGACCTTAAAATCTATGACTCTCACCTTTGATTCTGAATGAACTCTACACTAACAAGATTTGAAGTAAGCAATAATCTATAAGAAATTTTCAGATAGTTTATGTGCTGATCCCCAAATGGATTTCAACAACAGGCAGAGAGAGAGAGGGAAGTTATCTGAATTATTCTGAATCTAAAAAAAGAGTTTAAGCCTAAATCTCATATTGTGATAAACCTAGAGTTGAGGTAAACTTCTGTTTTTTGTTCAATCCCAGTCTGGAGGTAATCCTATTTAATAGTAAATGTATTAACTCATAATGAATTGAAAGAATTACACAGATAGACAATTCACAGTACTTACAATTCCAAAAGGTTGCATATCACAGTTAACTTCCTCCATACTCACGATATAATATTAAACACTTTGCTAGTCTAATTCTCCTCTGCTGAGAATACTTATCTCATTTTACACTTTAACCTTGTGGTAATTATTGTACTTCTTAATTACTCTGTACTCTACTCATTTTGGAATTGCCTTTGAGGCTGTGGCGTATATGAAAGTTCCATTAATATCAGGCTGAACAGCTGTGAAGGCTGCTCCCTTTTCCAAAAGGGTACTTGCCCCTCTAAAATTGCCAGAAAGGGAGAGTTCCTCCTTACACAGACAACTAAGGCGTTGTTCTTGCCAGGGTGGAGTCATACTCCTGCCAACAATACTGTCATGATGCACAGCATGAGGTCAGGAGAACTGAGAGGGACACACTTAGTTACACTGATCCACAGCTAGCATGCTCATTGCCAAAGTCCTAGTAGGAAGACACGTTCCTTCCAATAGACTGATATTTGGGAAACCTCATCTGTCTTTAAGGGGCTGCCTCCAACAATTATGCATAATCGTTGCTGCTACTTTAAGCAACAGTAGCAAGTGCCCTCCCTCCAAACAGCATATCATCATAAATAAATGTTACTTATTAATAAAAGAATCAAGCCAGAAGTGAGTTTGGACCTCTTCCTCTCACTGTGACCTCACAACTGGAGTTACAACACCATAATACCAGCCACATGCATGCACCATTTTGGGAGGTAAAGAGGGAACAGAGAATCACAAGTTACAAAAGGGAAGTTAGAAGAGGGAATTTCGGATGGAAGTGATCATCTGTTTGACACTAGGTGTAGTTGACACCTAGGCTTTGGAACAAAGAGGTGACTGTGTCATGATACCAGTTCCTGAGACTACTGGTTCTCCAACTGAAACCAAAAGTAGACAGCAAAAAAATGCAAATGGAATGGTCACTGGAGCAATCAAGTGCCGTGCTGTTCCTCCCAGCTATGAGGCAACATAGAAGGAGGAGATTTTTTATATTTTCTTATGTGCACTACATGGACATGACTCTTGACTCAACCGGCTCAATGTTCATATAGCAAATAGTGCCTTACAAGGCTTGCACAATCCAGGGAAAGTATTCTTCCAGGCCAAATAGATTATTTTAAATACCAATTAAAAGAAAAGAAAAAAGAAAAATCTGCTATAGATTTTTTGTACATGACCAACCATGGAAAAGGTCAGGATAAGGACTCTGTCCCAAGTAGGGTGGAAGTTTCATGAGGTTCTGCTTCATAGACTTTCCTCTGCATTGTTCCTTATGCTTAGAAACAAGACCATTAAAATCTGTCTATCCTTGAAATCTATGACAATTTGGCAGGCCAGGGCCATTGCTTGAGACACTGTGCCTACACACTGATGCTGGGGGTGACTCTACAACTACCTAGGCTCATTCACATTTGGTTAGCATGGCAACTTAGTATTTTATTCACTTGTGAAGTTAAGTTCTCTGCTGTTTATCATAACAATTAAAGAAACCCTGCAACTTCAAATAGCAACCCATTCAATTTTACACTCCACTCTCTGGTTAATAGTCCCTTACCTAATTTTCAACTTGTTGAAGGTCAGCTCTATTGCAATGTACCATGTAGGCACAAAATTTTGGAAGAGCTATGGATCCACAAGATAGTGGCAGATGTGGATACTCAGCACTTCTAATAATCAAGCCCTGCCAGTTTTGTCTGTAAGCCTTTGTCACAGCTTCCTCCAGGATACTGCATCCTTGCTTGTACTGTTGAGAACCATAGTTAAGAAAACCTTTTTACTGTCATTATTGTTTTCCAATATTTAATTTACTGTGTGCAACCACTACATAATAAAGAAACTAATGCACATTAAACTGAGATACTGGAAAAAATACTAAGTTGCAAGCTGTGTATATTTTACTTGTAAGAAAACGGTAGTAAAGGAGGAACATAACATTCAACACGCTTAGGTCCAGAGTCTGCCCTCCTTATTTTGATTACTACTATCATATTTGACAAATAATTCCATTTCATCAATGGGACTATTCATGCATTAAGGTGAGTCAGCATAGTAGAATCTGTCCCTAGTAGAATTGTTTGTAGATTTTATTGCAGTGCTGGGAATTATTTAATGTAATGAAGATGACAATTTCTGGTTTTAGTTTGTCAAGTTGCACTCAAAAGCATATACCAACTGCAATTTTTCTTCAGTGTGTATTTTTCCTGTTTTACAATAAACCCTTTTTCTTTTGCTAGGAAAAAAAATCTAAAAGCTCAAGTCTGGAAATTAACAGGAAATTTGACAAATTCAATTATCAAAGTACGTGATGGGGCTCCCGCCCCACATGAACATAAGAACGGCCATACTGAGTCAGACCAAAGGTCCATCCAGCCCAGTATCCTGTCTACCGACAGTGGTCAATGCCAGGTGCCCCAGAGGGAGTGAACCTAACAGGTAATGATCAAGTGATCTCTCTCCTGCTATCCATCTCCACCCTCTGACAAACAGAGGCTAGGGACACCATTCCTTACCCATCCTGGCTAATAGCCATTAATGGACTTAACCTCCATGAATTTATCTAGTTCTCTTTTAAACCCTGTTATAGTCCTAGCCTTCACAACTTCCTCAGGCAAGGAGTTCCACAGGTTGACTGTGTTCCATGTGAAGAACTTCCTTTATTTGTTTTAAACCTGCTGCCCATTAATTTCATTTGGTGGCCCCTAGTTCTTATATTATGGGAACAAGTAAATAACTTTTCCTTATTCACTTTCTCCACGTCACTCATGATTCTATATACCTTTATCATATCCTCCCTTAGTCTTCTCTTTTCCAAGCTGAAAAGTCCTAGCCTCTTTAATCTCTCCTCATATGGGACCTGTTCCAAACCCCTAATCATTATAGTCGCCCTTCTCATAACCTTTTCTAATGCCAATATATCTTTTTTAAGATGAGACCACATCTGTACGCAGTATTCAAGACTTGGGCATATCATGGATTTATACAAGGGCAATAAGATATTCTCCGTCTTATTCTCTATCCCTTTTTGACTGATTCCTAACATCCTGTTTGATTTTTTGACTGCCGCTGCACACTGCATGGACATCTTCAGAGAACTGTCCACGATGACTCCAAGATCTCTTTCCTGATTAGTTGCAGCTAAATTAGGCCCCATCATACTGTATGTATAGTTGGGGTTATTTTTTCCAATGTGAATTTACTTTACATTTAATTTCATTTGCCATTTTGTTGCCCAATCATTTAGTTTTGTGAGATCTTCTTCACAGTCTGCTTTGGTCTTAACTATCTTGAGCAGTTTAGTATCATCTGCAAATTTTGCCACCTCACTGTTTACCCCTTTCTCAAGATCATTTATGAATAAGTTGAATAGGATTGGTCCTAGGACTGACCCTTGGGGAACACCACTAGTTACCCCTCTCCAGTCTGAGAATTTACCATTTATTCCTACCCTTTGTTCCCTTGTCTTTTAACCAGTTCTCAATCCATGAAAGGATCTTCCCTCTTATCCCATGACTTGATTTACATAAGAGCCTTTGGTGAGGGACCTTGTCAAAGGCTTTCTGGAAATCTAAGTACACTATGTCCACTGGATCCCCCTTGTCCACATGTTTGTTGACCCCTTCAAAGAACTCTAATAGATTAGTAAGATTTCCCTTTACAGAAACCATGTTGATTTTTGCCCAACAATTTATGTTCTTTTATGTGTCTGAAAATTTTACTCTTTACTATTGTTTCAGCTAATTTGCCTGTTACTGATGTTAGACTTACCGGTCTGTATATGCCGGGATCACCTCTAGAGCCTTTTAAAAATACTGGTGTTACATTAGCTATCTTCCAGTCATTGTGTACCGAAGCTGATTAAAGGACAGGTTACAAACCATAGTTCATAGTTCCGCATTTTAACATTTGAGTTCTTTCAGAACTCTTGGGTGAATGCCATCTGGTCCCGGTGACTTGTTACTATTAAGTTTATCAATTAATTCCAAATTTCCTCTAGTGACACTTCAATCTGGGACAATTCCTCAGATTTGTCACCTACAAAAGCCAGCTCAGGTTTGAGAATCTCCCTAACATTCTCAGCCATGAAGACTTAAGCAAAGAATTCATTTAGTTTCTCTACAATGACTTTATCATCTTTAAGTGCTCCTTTTGTATCTCAGTCGTCCAGGGGCCGCACTGGTTGTTAGCAGGCTTCCTGCTTCTGATGTACTTAAAAAACATTTTGTTATTACCTTTGGAGTTTTTGGCTAGCTGTTCATCAAACTCCTTTTCTTATTACATTTTTACACTTAATTTGACAGTGTTTATGCTCCTTTCTATTTACCTCACTAGGATTTGACTTCCACTTTTTAAAAGATGCCTTTTTATCTCTCACTGCTTCTTTTACATGACTATTAAGCCACAGTGGCTCTTTTTTAGTTCTTTTACTGTGTTTTTTAATTTGGAGTATACATTTAAGTAGGGCATCTATTATGGTATCTCTGAAAAGTTTTCATGCAGCTTGCAGGGATTTCACTCTAGTCACGGTACATTTTAATTTCTATTTAACCTCATTTTTCATAGTTCCCCTTTCTGAAATTAAATGCCACAGTGTTGGGCTGTTGAGGTGTTCTTCCCACCACAGGTACATTAAATGTTGTTATATTATGGTCACTATTTCCAAGCAGTCCTGTTATAGTTATCTCTTGGGCCAGATCCTGTTGTCCCCTCAGGACTAAATCGAGAATTGGCTTCTCCCCTTGTGGCTCAAAGGGGTTAATAGAGCCCTAGGGAAGCAGCCAATCAGAGAAGGGCTGAGGGGAGCAGCAATCAGACCCAAGCAGGTCCATATAAAAAGGAAGCTGCAGAGCAGAGGAGGGTAGTTGTCTGCTGGGAGCCCAGGGAGGAAGGACTGTGTGTCTGGAGGGCTGAGAGAACTGACAGCACCCTGGACAGAGCAGTGCTGCTAGCAGGGACTGGGGGAGTGAGAGTGTGCACTCCTGGCTGGCTGCTGGGGTTTGCAGGCTGAGACCCTGAAGCAAGGGAAAAGAAGATTCTGGGACCATGAGGAAGTCGCTGCAATAGCCACTAAAGGAAGCATACTTCAGGTCCTCCGGAATGGGGGTGCACAGTGTGAGGCATAGCTGGAGGGCTGTGTCACTGAAGAGGATGCTGCTGTCCTTGGAGAGATGGGGGTCCTAGAGCAGGAGTGACAGTTGCGAGGCACTATCCGAAGAGGGCATGCTACCATGCAGAGATAATTCCCAAGACAACAAGCAGGAGGTGCCAGAGTGGTGAGTGAACCCCATTACAAAGTAAAATATGCTTTTTAAAAAAAAAATCTGAAATTTGGCCAAACCATTACATTTGAATTTTTAAATACCAGAAATCTCTTCCAAAATATAACCAGATGTCTGTAGACTCTGCTACAATATAAAATATTGCAAAAGCCATATAATCAGATAATATGATTAATTTTCAAAATGGCTATGAGAATTTTGACTATATTCAAAGCTCCTGCTCTCTGAAATAATTTTAAATGAACTATAGTCTCTTTAAAACTTGAATATAGTCAGAAAGTAAGATTAGAATCTTAGTTTCTGTGCATAACAAACTGTTAACACATAGTACAATATTGTGAGCATTATAGTTTGCTACATTTCCTTTCATGGTAGTAAGGTTATGTTTTTGTTTCTACCCCTTTCTAATTAATAGCATCACAATTTTCTTATTATTTTTGAATGTTAGGGCTAACAGATTGCCAGCTCAGCCTGGAGCAATAGGGCAATTCACTTATGTCTGAATAGCAAAGAAATGCTAAAAGGTCATAGCACGTTCAAGCCAATTCATTTGTTAGCAGAGATCAAAAGGAGATGTTGATTGCATTGTTTTCACCTATCTGTATTCTGTTGTCTTCTGTCACATTACATGTAGTTACATTATGTATACCCTGTAATTAGATAATCCTAGATCAAAGGTGTATTTACTTGATGTTTAAACTTCATGAAAACAAATTAAAGATTCTTTGGATTCCTGAAACAAAATGCATTATGTATGCATCTGTAATTGGCCTGCCCATCAAACAGAATTGAAGCCTTGGAACTGTAAATGAAGCAACACGCTAACTTCAAAGCATGGGTCATGGTGTTCAACAATGGGAAATCCACAGTCTGCATTTAGTCAACAGAGAAAAAGCCCATGCTGTCATGGAGATACTTGCTAGATTGCTTTCTGGGGAAAACCACTATAAGAGTGGCTCCAGGGAGCAATGTTGTATCTCTGTACTGTTTTGGATTTTAACAGGATGGAATACTGAACAAATGGCCCAAGATCCCATCACTACATCTCTGCTATCATATTGGACT